>NC_052506.1:12230282-12235282 GCF_014356525.2 Nilaparvata lugens
CACAGATGATTCCAGCACAATGAATCTAATCTGCTATGTATCCAATATATATATATATACATATTTGTAAAGCATTATGATTTTGATTGTACCTCAATATAATGTCTGAGGTGTTGCTGTTCTCTGCTTTCTCAAGTAAAGACCTTGACCGACCTTTGATCTCTGCTGTCTCAAGTAAAGACCTGTACCAACCTTTGGTTTCTGATGTCTCAAGTAAAGACCTCGACCTCCTTTCATTGATTTTTTCTTCGATGGTTGAATCTTTTGTTTCTTCCCCTTCTCAACCACCCTGCTGACTTCCTTCAGTGATCTTTTCATACCTCCCCCAAATTTTGCCTTGGCCTTCATAATGTTGGTGACTGCTAGTGCTGCAGCTTTTCCAACACCCCCGCATCATCAGATCTCACTCTGTCCCAGGCTCTCTCTGCCAAGATGCTGTCTGCTACTGCTCTGCTTGCTGTATCACCACTCTTGGAATAGGCAATATCATGCTCCTTACAAGCCTGATCAAGTTTGTTGATTCCTGGATCACCTTGTGCTAATCGCTTCTGAAGTTTTGTTCCTGGTCCACAGTATTGATAGCCAGGGATATGAAGTTCAACTGGTAGAATGTCGATTGCCTTATTAACTATTGTACCAGCAGCTCCCTTGATAGCTGACAGAACACCTCTTCCTCTATAGATCTTCTGACTTTTCTCCTTATAGCCCAGTCAATGAAGGTCCAAAAAAGCAGTTTCGATCCGAAAATTAAATAAAAGCTGAATTTCCCACCATCGATAGAACCCTCCCAGAGGGTCATTCTCCAAAAAGTCCCAAGAAATCCCCTTGGAGCTTTCCGCCCCAACCCCCTAAAACTTGAAAAATGCAGGTAAACACGGGAAATCAATTATCTCTGTAGCCATTGATCGGAAATAGTTCTATTCTATGCCATTCGATTCGTTACATTATGGACTACAATATTAGTTATATTCATTTTTCCAATAAAATTAACAGTTTTCTTGATAAAATAATATATATGTAAAAATTTAGGGAGTTCGCGATTTGATTTTTTTGTTTTCTTCGATTAACTTCAAAGCAAGTAGTTTTAAAGGAAAATGAGCCAAATAATTAATGTAGCCACTGTCATTGCAAATCCATTGATGTATATTGTTATGTATTTGCTATTCGATTTGACGCTGTGGAAGGGGAAACAGTCGACGCGGAACGGCGCGGCTGACTCTCTTAGCCATAGTAAACAGCAAACTGGAAATCAATTATCTCTGTAACCATTAATCGGAAAAAAAATCTATCATATGTCATTCGATTCGTTACATTATGGACTAAAATATTAGTCGTATTCATTTCCTCAATAAATCAAACAGTTTCCTTGATAAAGTAATATATATGTAAAAATTTAGGGGTTTTTCGATTTGATTTTTGTTTTCTCCGATTAACTTCGAAGCAAATAATCTAAAGGAAATTAGAAAAATAATTAATGTAGCCACATTCATTGCCAATCCATTTAAGAATATTGTTATTTATTTGCGATTCGTGTTGACGCTGTGGAAGGGGAAACAGTCGACGCGGTACGGCGTGGCTGACTCTCTTCACCATAATAAACAGTAAAATACAGTAGTAGGACTACTGCTTTCCAAGTTGCATCTTATTCACACTATGGCGCTCGAAACAATCAATTTTGTCTATTGTTTTGACATGCGATGAAACTAATTTTTCACATTTCAATTCTCTAAAATCATTTTGTTGTTATATATGTGCTAAATCATGCATTCTATGACAGACAAAGATATTGTTTGCAACCGATAAAATATTCATACTATTACATGATATAATACATATTTAAAATATGTGTGTATGATCATAATTCTATGCTAAAATTATCATAAGTTATGAATGTCAAAAACTGAGATAAATCATAGATTAGTCTACAATAGTGTTAACAGTGGCAATTTCCTGAAAAATCATAGCGTGCAGTGTTTGCTGTTTCTCCACAGTAGTTAATATTCTCCAAGCCAGGTTGATAATATACCTTCAGTTTAGCCAAATATATATGACGGCTGAGGCATAAAAAATTAATACATTGGGCTTATTGAGTTGAAACTTTCTATGATTCTCTCTGTAAAGTAGCTTATCTTCCGTTCTTACTAGTTGAATCTACATTATTTAGACAGTCCAATATGAAAATTCAGTAGATTCTAAAGATGAAAGCCATGCAAACATACAAATTAAGGAAGAGTAAGCATGCATAAAAGGTAGGAAAATCATGAAAGTGTTTCACATTTAACCACAAAGTACCCTACTGTATAAGATTAATTTTGAAAGATGATTCATCATCTTCTATTATTTTTGTTAACATATCGATTTTTCACCTCCACTCGCATCTTGTCATTCATTACACAAGGTTGGCAGAAGCTTTTCTTTATGTCGATTAATTTTGATTGAAATTGATCTCGATTAGGGCACCAAAAGAATAAATCATTTTCTATTTGAAGCATCCAAATTAAATCAATTGAACATGATTTCTTATGACTTAGCATTCACAGATTTAGTTGGGTGAAGCTATTCGAAAAATGTACCTGATTATCAATTTCATGGTTTTTATACCATTCTAGTTCATTGTGATCATTGAAGGGTTGAAGTGATGAGTTAGTTCAAGTGAATTCTAGTACACAAGTATATTGTGCTTATAATGGGCTCTTCTTTATTTTCTATCGATGTTTTGCTCCAGTATGTAGAGAAAATTTAAAATGTTGGTTTTACATTTTATAAGCTTTATAAATAATATAAATTAACGGTAATATTTAGTAACATTTGTTAATATTAGAACCGAATGTGCAACAAATTAATCTACTTTCAGCTTGAAAATTTACAACTTATTAGGAGTACAGTGTTATCATATAGTATCTCAGGTAGGCCCACCCTTTTATTTTTTTTTGTTCACGTGATCTGATGATATTCATTCCATTATTAAGTGTTTAAATTAAGAGTGAAGAACTAATAAACTAAGATATATCTATATATTATAAAGAGTGATGAAACAAGATAAAACACAAGAAAAGCTATGAAAAGAAATTTTGAATCTTCATTTTTCACAAAATAAGGATAAGTTGAAGGAGTCGGACACATAATATATCATGAAACTTCGTTGAAAAACATCAATATCTGAAACTAGAGTTATCAAATTGTGTTACCTCTGACTGGTATGGAGAAGGCACACTTCAAATTAATATAATAAATTCTGTGAGCTAACAACGAAATCCTGATTTTTATCATGAGCTTAACCATGCTCAAGAAAATTGTAATATTTTTTTAGAGTATTAAAAAGTGAAAATCTATATACAGCGCATGACAAAACAATAGACAAAATTAATTGTTTCGAGCGCCATAGTGTAAATGAGATGCAATGTAGACAGCAGTATTATACTGTTTACTATGGTGAAGGGAGTCAGCCGCGTCGGCTGTTTCCCCTTCCACAGCGTCAACTTGAATCGCAAATACATAACAATATACATCAATGGATTCGCAATGAATGTGGCTACATTAATTATTCGTCACATTGTTCTTTAAAATTACAGTAGCCTCTCTCTTATCCGGACTCATCGGGACTGAGGCCAGTCCGGATAACGTTTTTTCCGGTTAAACCGACGTTCCCTAAAAGTCGTTAAATTGGTACGCATATTTTGTAGTTTATAAGCCAATAATGACTTTTACGTAAAAATAATAAAACTAGACGCTTTATTATGATATCTGTGAACACAAAACACAAGAAAATAGTCTTTCCCACGAGAAAAGTTGTAACAGCAGTTTCCATTTCCTGCCAATCCAGTCCGGTTGAACCGATGTGCTGATAATTATTTTCCGGTTAAAGAGATGTCACTTCCGTGGAGTGTAGTCCGGTTGAACCGATGTCCGGTTAAAAGGTGTCCGGTTAAGAGAGAGGCTACTGTACTTGCTTCGAAGTTAAACGGAGAAAACAAAAAAATCAAATCGAAAAACCCCTAAATTTTTACATTATATTATTTTATCAAGGAAACTGTTCGATTTATTGAGGAAATGAATACGACTAATATTGTAGTCCTTAGTTTAACGAATCGAATGACATATAATAGATTTTTTTTCGATTAATGGTTACAGAGATAATTGATTTCCAGTTTGCTGTTTACTATGGCTAAGCGAGTCAGCCGCGCCGTTCCGCGTCGACTGTTTCCCCTTCCACGGCGTCAAATCGAATCGCAAATACATAACAATATACATAAAAGGATTTGCAATGAGAGTGGCTACATTAATTATTTTATTCTTTTTCCTTTAAAACTACTTGCTTTGAAGTTAATCGAAGAAAACAAAAAAATCAAATCGCGAACCCCCTAAATTTTTACATATATATTATTTTATCAAGAAAACTGTTAATTTTATTGAAAAAATGAATATAACTAATATTTTAGTCCATAATATAACGAATCGAATCACATATTATAGAACTATTTCCGATCAATGGGTACAGAGATAATTGATTTTCCGTGATTACCTGCATTTTTCAACTTTGAGGGGGGCTAGGGGGGAAAGCTCCAAGGGGATTTCTTGGGACTTTTGGGAGAATGACCCTCTTGGAGGGTTCTATCGATGGTAAAAGATTCAGCTTTTATTTAATTTTCGGATCGAAAAAACCTTTATTGACTGGGCTATTACTAAAATCACGCCTTGGAGCAATAGATCCTCTCCCAGTCACTTGTCTCTCAGAATGTCTTTGACCACCATCTCTGCTATCATCCAAAAGGCGTTTGATTGTATTCTTATACTTGGCTTTGTTGTAGTTAACAATCTCACCTCTTGGATCATTGTTCTGTCTGTACACACTGGTCCAGTTCAATATTTCTCCATAGGCCTGTCTGTCAGCAGATTCAACTAATACATGATTCGGATTCTTCTTAAAAATCAACTCACAAAGTCCCAATGTAGCTGTGAAGGTCTTTTCTTCCTGATCTACAGGGTCAGTCAGCACAATT
>NC_052506.1:12240282-12517782 GCF_014356525.2 Nilaparvata lugens
GATTAGAATTTGAACGGCTTTTGTGCAACCGGGCCTTTGTGAGGGAAATTTTTCATTCCTCTGGGAATTAATCTCAATTTACTGTGATTAAATAGAACATTTTTGTATGAACTATGAATGTTATTATAATTTCTTCTTTCGTAATAATTTTTTTATGCTTTTGTACTTCAGAGCGAAGCTCGGTTCCCGATATTCAGATCTAAACGGAGCTTGAAAAACATCATCTGTTTAATCTAATAGAATTTATAAGGACGGCAAAATACCGTACGAACAAAAATCTATGTGTGTGCGGCTTGACTCATCTAGTTTATAACAAGCCAATATAACACAACAAACAGGCCAACTATAACATTTCTGTTTTGGTAAGGCTGATATGAAATAATGGAATTCAAGCGGCTCAATCTTCAATCTATAATATAATAGAGGAAAGAATTGGCTTATACACGTACGGGATGAGAAATTCACGAATGACGCATCATCACGTCTGAACTACTCAATTTATTAACTTGAAATTTTGCATGAAGATTCTTAATTCACCGAGGATGGTTGGACCTATTTTCAGATCCTCAATATTTCATTCAAGTTTTCAATTAGACCCTTGGCACGGGTTACCTGCTAGTTGAAAATAATACGAGTGACAACAACAAACATTCTAAATTTTAGATCGTAGAAATAACTCATTTATAATTGAAAATTATTTGAGTATATTATTATGCATTAATTTTTCAAAATGATAAAGTTTTACGATTTGGGATTAGATCTCCAACTTGGCAAATAAAAATATTTTTTTAGAGATGATACAGTATAGTATGTGAATGGTTCAATAACAACAGCGATTTTCATCGATATTTTCACAGAGTCATTGCTACCTAGAAATGGAAAGCATGGCTGTGGTTCAGGAGATGACAAGTATGCCTGCATATCGCTTTGACATCGCAGCCGATCTCCAGCTTATTCAGAAATCACCAATGAATCCAAGAATTCGACATACAATGTACAGAGATCCGATATTTCAGGGCAACAGCTTCAACCTTCAAGAGACGTTCAAAGAGTACTCCATGAGGAATCGTGAGTGACAATTTCAAAAAACGAATTTCAATTTGTGAATTTTTTAAAAGTGTTATAGATTATGAAAATATGATTTAATGAATAACGGTTATAAAATGAAACCACTCTAAGTTATACTCGAAGAATTTACAGCAAATTTATAATTCTAAAGCTGGGTAAATGCCGTCGTCGACCACGACAGGGTGAGGATCTCAGATTGAGTAGAGTTTCAATTTGTCTAAATAACCTAAAATATTATGTTCAATTATGTTTTAAATGGGGAGGTTGAGTTTATAACTTCCTATTATATTAAGCGAGCAATTTCTGTATATATCTGGTTATTTATGTTTTACGGATCTCGAAAACTGCTTTAACGATTTTCACGAAATTTGGAGCATAGTAGGTTTATGATATAAAGATTTGATTGCACTAGGTCTCATTCTTTAGAAAACTCGCTGAACAACATTAAAAGGATAATTCATCCTTGGAAAACAGATGATAATTTCGTCGTCTCTCGATAACAGATGATGCGTGTGCCTGTGTGGGAGAGAGACAGAATTATTTCCAGCTGTGTAATCATAATCAATCAGCGAGAAATTTTATCTAGCTAGACAATTTTTAATCGATTTGATCAACATAATCTGATTTGTTGACTTGACATGATAATTCTCCTAAACTAGAGTATATCATAATTTTCAAAGTTGATCATTATTTGGCAATTTCAAGTGAAAAGTGAGTGTTATTTTGTTATTCAATTTGGTTTGTAAATAATCTAAATTATAATTCTTTTGTTTTCAAATGTTTGAACAGAAAATTGACCCTGAATTAAAGTGTATGGAACATAAACCTACTTTCTGGACTATTTATAGTGTATAAATCAAAATTCGAAAAAAAAACAGTTTTGGGCTGTGCCTGTTAGTACTTCCCCAATCATTTTAAAGAATTGTGTTCGGTTTATCAAAAGTCAATAAATAAATAACGAGCGAAGCTCGGTGCCCCGATATTACTTTTAATTGGCAATATGTTGATATTATTAGAAATGTTTGATTCTTGAATAATAAACACTAATAATGAAAAGTTATTTGATCAGCTGTTTTAGCACACTTGAAATTTGGACAATATGAATGCCAACAATGCTTGTCGTCGTAGACTGCGGAAATTTACGCACAAACAAAAACCCAGCTTTAGAAGCCAAACCCCGTTTTTCAAATAATATAAGCTACCTTAAAGTAGCAGTGAAAAGATAGACAGACTACTGAAACAGTTCAATAAATGTGTTAATGAAATAATTATATAGTTTAATTAATTTGGAGTAAACTTAATCGAAAACATGATAATAGAGATTGTATTCTCAAGATCTTATTACTTTTTTACTTGCGTTGATGTGCATTTTTTATAAGATTGCTAAACTAAGTCAGATTAATTGTTCATGGATACTACAAACAATTCATAACATTATTTTTGAAAAATTAATAATCACCAAAATACTCATTTGAAAATAATAATTTCTATATCAATGGAAAATTCCCAAGTTTTTTTTTACAAACAGGACGCACAGCCAGCCAGGCAACCAGGTCACACAGGCAGTAACTCACTCTGTCACCGGGCATTGTTTCAAGAGTTAAGACAACCACGTTTTGGCTACCAGTGTGGTCGTCGGGCTCGGCATCCAACCAGCAGCCAAAATGTGGCTGCCAGGATGGCTACCTAAAAACAGTGGGCTGGTGATGGAGTGAGCGGCGACTGCCTGCCCGGCTGACTGTGTGGCCTGGTTGCCTGACTAGTTGCGCGTCCTGGCTGCCTAGTCTAATAGGGGCTCAAGGTAGGCTATTTATTGTAAAATAGGGGCTCAAGGTAGGCTATTTATTGTAAAATATAGGCTCAAAGTAGGCTATTTATTGTAAAAAAGCTTTGGAATTATCTATTTCCATTGGTATAAAGATTATTATTTTCGAATGAGTACTTTGGTAATTACTGTATCCTGTATAATAACAATACAGTATTCTGTAGTATAAATTGACAGCATAGGACGTGGTACATAAATGACCCTGAATTTTGCGGGACCAACATTGAAAATCTTTAACCATAATCCTGAACGAGCCTGTTCATACGTAAACCTGATCTACTGTTTGAGAAAGATAGCAATCGATAAATCTTCTCGATGTTTACCGAAAATTTCGAAATTTCTATTTTGCAGTGAGTACGCGTCTCTCGAACGGCTATTCAACGTGGACATATGGTCGCGCAGCCACGGATCCATTCATCCTGAAAGCTCAGATCGACTACCCGGAGACCCTCGTTACCTACAAGCCCGCATTTTGGCAAGAGATCAAATGGTCTTGGACGCAGTACTTTTCCGTGTTGGTGCCCATCATTCTAGTTTTTCGTCAGCTCAAGAAATTCATCTTCAGCAATAATCTAATTCATACTTTTTCAACTATCCCATGGATCAAAGATAGATGAATATCAATCAATCACTGTCACTTCCACATCGCCGTAACGTTAAATTTAATTCTTATCAATTGAAGATAATTCCTTTCAATTTGTGATTAGAGTCTCATTAGATTAGTATGGATTTTATCAAATAAACAATATTCTGACTTAATCGTACTGAATATTTAAATACTTAAATATTTGTGGATTTAAGTGAAATTTTTGATTTTTTTTGTGATTGTGAAGAAAGATTTTGGTTTGGATTTGTATTTTGAAATTAATTAATCTGATAAATCCAAAATTATTGTAGTACATACATTTTTTGGACTCAAAATAGTGTAAGAATTAGGTTATTATTTACATAACCTCTAGACCGTGTATTCCAAATTAAGGTTTAAAGTAGTTTTGGGCGAATGCCTGTTGTTTTTACCTGCATTGTATCTATTGTCTATGAATAAATGAAATGGAATGAAATATCTCTAATATTCCATCACGAAACGAGGATGAACCAATCAATTAATCACAGAATACACAGGGAGTGTACAAAGTGTTTGAAAAAGAACTCACTATTTTTAATATGTCATAGAATCTGTAAAAAGTGATATACACTATTCTAGTTTGTGGTGTTTGATTCAGCAACTGTCTAAGTTTTGTCCCCCCGCAGTTAGCAGACCTGCTTGACCTTGAGACGACGCCAGGGAACAGTTCCCTCAGTTGAGGTCGGGCTTCCCGGGAAGGTGGATAGGGAGAGGCTGGCCTAATTGCAATTAGGCTGGCCTAATAACAATTAGGCTGGCCTAATTGCTTGTTACCACGAAGCCCGGACTTGAACCCCTCTGGACTTCTTCTTTTAGGGACACATGAAAAATGTTGTGTACAGTGAAAAAATCCGAGACATAAACCATTTACAGGAAAGAATGGTCACGGCGGTTGGAATAGTTACACCTGATAAGTTGGTGAATACATGGCGAGAGCTTGAATATCGTCTCGACGTGTGTAGGGCAACAAATTGATCCTATGTTGAAGTGTACTGATGTGGAACAAAACTTGAAGATTCTCTCTTTCATTTTATGTACTTGTTGATGTAGTTTTTCATCAATTTACACATTAAATTCATACCTAAAGCTAGGGAGTTCTTTTTCAAACACTCTGTATTGTAAAAATAGTTGAATGACAATTCTGAACGTTTATCGTTCTAAAATGTTTTAGTATGTAGAATTTTGTTTTCATAGAAGAGAATAGTAGCAATACAGCAGATATAATAAGATGTAAAATAAGTTTGAACGTTAATAATAAAACAATCTTTTAAGCGTAACCGAATTAAAAACATATATTTGATAAAAAATATAACTATAATTTTTTAATGATCAAATAATAAAAACATTATTGTACAAATACTTTACTATAACAGTGATGCATTAAGTATGAACTGGTGTTACTAACAGCTCAACTGGATCCCAGAACAATATTTCTTCTATACAACAACACCTGTCTGTTTACTACGATCTGAAACAAATCAGAAGAATAGATTTTGAATGATTAAAATAAAACTTAAATCTAAAAAGTCAACACTCATTTGAAAAAGGGAGTGGACATGGTTTCATGATGAGAACAGAGTCGAGAGGTTTCCAACTTGTCTGAAAATTGTTGAATGTTTTGATTGTGAAGTTACCCCTCCATCAAATTATGAAGATCGCCAGAATATTAGCTATATTTGTATCAGTTGACACATTATTGAAAATTCTTAGACTTTATCTTTTCTCTTTTTCGAAACTTAGCAACAGAGAATTATTCGACAACATTATAGGAAAATAGCATTTGAAAGAAACTGATGCTAATAATTGATTTGTTATAAAATGACTAACTACAGGTTGGTTAGACCTTAATTCCAAATTCAAAATTCTTCTCGGGGGTTGGCTAGTCAGCATTCCAAGTTTGCAAGAGATTTGAATATAAATATATTCTGTAAGAATGTAGCAAAAAACGATTAGTTATTGGAAAATTTGTGTTTTAAATCAAAACTGATAGATGATTATCATGCTCGGATTTTTAAACAAATTTGATATCTGATAATTACCTGAAGATCCAGGCTTTGGAAGAGTTTTTGGAGGTATCTTCACTACCTCTTCAGGTTCCTTCAGTGAGCTTCCAGAAACCAGCTGTTGTAACTGAAATAGATAATGCTCACATAAATCAAAAATAACATCCACTGAAAATAAATATAAAATAATGACGATGAAATTAATTGATCCTGTTTTTTTATCTTCCTGTTCCAATAAAAACGCCGTATGCTATTGATGTTAATAACGTTTAAGAACTGCGCTCTTTATAACTGTAGCACCAGAGAATCAATACAGTTAAACTGATTTGTTATTGACTGGATTTGATCTGCTATTCATTAAAAAGGTATGGTTCTGTCGACTTGAATTCCAGTATAACCAGTAAGGTCAACAACTTTCTTAAATGTTCTAGTTATGCGATGAAAATTGTTTATTTTATTTTATTTCTTCAAATTCAAATTCTTTATTCAACAAAACAAGCAAATAGATAACAAACATTTGTTAATCGCCAAGGGTCTATATTTACGGATACAAATACTATATCCAACTTAACTGATCACAGCAAGGGTGATTAGAGCAAAATACATTAATAACATTAGTATGACTTTAATGAGTGACCCATCAAGGGGGCAATCTTCAATCTGAACAATGAAATTATGCACTATTGCTACAGAAATACGCCAATTTCTACAGAAATTTCATCTTTTGTCATATTTTACTTACATGATCATCGATAGCTTTGAACTGCCATTTCCATTTGACGTTGTACAAGAAAGGCCGATGGTCGAAGCGATTGTCGTCAGGGCTGTAGGATTCGGCGTGGTAGGACGGCGTCAACACTGTCATCTTATGCCGGTGGATGGCGTAGCACCTGAAGAAATGCTTCACTTTGTCTGCCACCTACAAGCACACCATACAAATTACACACACCATAAACGAATGCTCATCTCAACAAACAGAAAATCATTTATGCTTAACCTTCCGGCAGTCGCGCTGTTGTAAAAAGTACAACAGTGTAGTTTTGCTGCACAAAACTATTGAATAAGGGTGGAGTCAGTGAATGAGTCACCTATGCATTCCAAAACTTTCCCCCCATCACTCCACTGAGTTGCAGTATCAATCGAGCAATGGATCAGTCTTTAGGTGCCATTTAGTCGCCACAGTGCATAAGTCGCACTGTGCATAAGATAGGGAAAAACTGTATTCACGGACTGTGAACGAACCAATAACACAGAGTTGATGGCTTTGCTTGATGTACCTTGTTGGGCTATGAAACGGTAATCATCCAAATGTTCATAGGCGTAAAATAATCCAAGAAGATGGAAAAAGTAATTATACAATTATTATTAATTAATATGTTTTGACAGTATACTTGGAAAATTGGATGTTGTAAAAAATACAACACGCGACTGCTCGTGTGATTGAGTAGGGCGCGACTACCGGAAGGTTAAACATAGGAGGGAGTTACAATCATAGTTATAATAGTTTTTAAGAACAAAATTAAGCCATGTATGATTGGCTGCCTAGGATCAATAACAAGAACCAATCTGAATGATTAAACGTATGGAAATAAATTAGAAATTGAATTTGATCAAATGCTAGTTAATGAATAATTATTATTAAACTAAAATCCTAATTAATGAATGAACTTAGGTTAAGCTAGGTACTTGGCTCAAGTTCTTTCACAAAAACTGTTAATAAATCATAGATTTCTATTTAAATTTATGATGACCTCCTGTTTCGCATAAAGGTTTATAAGCATGACTCATGTCTCACACTCGTGTCGCATGCGGTGTGTAAGCGCTGATTTAACATTGAATATTAACACCACTTGACAGCTCTGAAAACTCTCTTGACAGAAAATCCTCTATACTCACTATCGGAATTTTTGGAAATGGATAGGGATATAATTGATAATTATTTTTAACTATACTTTCCATATTGTATTAATCCGTCATCAGCTTGAGTTGACAAAAAATCGCTTTAAATTTAAAACATGATCATCCTATACCATGAGCATTAGATATCTTCATAGTGCTATCTTTTCTCTATGGTAATACTCTCACAACTCTTCAAATGTTGAGTCATTTGAATATCACTTTCATGAATTTTCATAATCACAATAAAATATTTTGTTAATTATTTATACTACATTGTTGAAAGACGATCTGGCAAAATCAAATCAAAAAAATCAAATATTTTTTATTGCCATTAACAAATACATGTATCGACAACGTCAATGTAACATAGAGCTAAGCTCAAACATTACACATTAAAATTTGTGCACATGACAATATAAAACAATAAATTAGAAAAGCAGTACAGGCATTCTTACTCAAACCTAAAAGTTTACATTTGTATTTTCAAAGAACTCCTCAATACTATAGAAAGGATTTTCTACCAGCCAAACATCCAATTTTCTTAAAAATACTTTTTGATTATAAGAGTATTTACAAATGCTGTCAAATAGCTTATTATAAACTTTTTTGCTAATTACTATGTGACTCTTGAGTGACTTTTCCAATCTACAGTACTGAAAACTCATTTTTGCTTTATTTCGTGTATTATGTGAGTGGATGTCTTCATTAAGAGTAATGTAAGGCATTTTTTTCAAAGAGTATACAGCTAATTCAAAAATGTACAGATTAATAATAGTTTTTATCTCCAGTTTAACGAATAAAGGCTTGCAATGATCCAAATACTTTGCACTGCTCATAATCCTTACAACCTTTTTTTGTAACTTGAGTATTTCGTCAACCCTAGCAGAGTTACCCCATAAAAGTAAGCAGTATTTGATAACCGACTGAAAAAAGGCGAAATAAGCCATTCTTACACAGTTTGTTGTAACACAATTTCTCAGACGTCCTATAAGATACACCACTCTTGAAAGCCTCGTTTTCAGATAATCGATATGTTTCCCCCATGTCAGCTGATGATCAACATGAACACCCAAGAACTTTACATTATTAACTACACCGTGTTCAATGAGTTCATTATCATAAGGTCTCAAACTAAAGATAACATTTTCAGTTTTCCTTTCATTTAAAAGATAACCATTAGCCCTGAACCACACTTCTGCATCCGCCAATGAAATGTTTACAAGATTTGAGAGTTCTGCAAAATTATCTGAGGTATTCAAGAACGTTGTGTCGTCAGCATATAAAACTGTTTTACTCAATACATTGTGAGGCAAGTCATTTATACTTATCAGAAACAGCAGAGGGCCAAGAACAGAACCCTGAGGTACCCCATATTTTAAATTTACAAGTTCAGACCACTCACCCTTAATACAGACTGCCTGCTTTCTATCTTTCAAATATGAACCAAATAGTGAAAGTGATTCACCTCTGAATCCATAATAATCAAGTTTTTCCAACAAGTCAGAATGGTCAACACAATCAAATGCTTTACTCAGGTCACAAAATGTGACCTGAGTATAGCACCTGTTCTCAAAGGCCTGAATAACATCAGAGACTAGACTCTCCACTGCATCTACTGTTGCCTTACCCTTTCTAAAGCCACACTGGTCTCCAGATAATACCTTCTTTCGTTCTAAAAATTCATTTACTTGCTCGCAAATCAGAATCTCTATGATCTTGGATATAACTGGTACTAAGGAAACTGGTCGGTAGCTCTCTGGTTTACCTTTATCTCCTTTTTTGAATATAGGGCACACCTTAGATATTTTAAGAATATCTGGAAAAATACCCTCTAGCAGTATTCTATTAATACACTGAGTGAGAGGAGTCACAATGAAAGGTATTATTGATTTTAAAAAACTGTTAGACATGTTGTAATAATCGTCACTATATGAATTACTTAAATGCTTTGCAGCTCTCAAGACATCTTCTTCAACAATAGTTTTCCACTTGAAAGATTCATTTGACCTATTATTTGCTTTATGAAGACAGTTCTTTGCTGACTTATTTGGCTTTACAATGTCACTTTTTACTTTGTCTACAGATTCGACACAGTACATATTAAAAGAATTTGGTGATACCATAGGCTTTATTCCACCCGACAGGTTACAACTACTTTTAATTAGATCCCAAGCAGCCTTACATTTATTTTTGCTACTATTTATTAATGTACTGTTATAGGAAGCTTTGGCATTAGACATTTCTCTTGTATACTCTTTCTTCAGTGCTATCAGCTGGGCTTTAACTACATCACTACCGGTGCTCTTATAAAGAAAGTCGAGAGACAGAATTTTATCTTTAGTCTTAGCAAGGTTTGGGGTGTACCACTTTCCTTTTGTTTTAACTACTCTATTTCTAGTATTGCACTGTTTTGAAACCAAGTAACAATTAAGAATGCTGGTCAAGGAATTAAAAAAAATATTAAACATTGTCGATGCATCCAATGAATCATTGAGAGCCAGCAGGCTCCAGTCAGTGTTTCTCAGAGTTTCAATGAGAAGAGGAACGTTTTTAGAAGGTAACATGAGTTTGGTAGTACCACTTGAATTATCGGAAGCGTCAGAATCAACTATACATGATATTTTGGGTGTTATCAGACTCACCAACAATCCATCATGGTCAGAAAACGGAAAATCCTTAACCACAGAACACTTAACTTGACAGCGTTGACAATTTACAAAAACATTGTCTAGGCAGCTATCACCTCTGGTCGGCTGTGAATTGATACAAACACAGTTATTCTGTCGAAGGATGTTGAGGAACTCCAACGCGGTAGGCTTTGTTGTTGTAACATCAAAGTCCGCGTTGAAATCACCTCCAGCTACAATGATATAACCCTCCCATTTAGATAGGTGAGTTAGAAGACTCTCAAGAGCGCTTAGAAATACAAATGGATCATAACCTGGCGAATGATAGATACAGATTATTATAATCTTAAATCTATCAACTATGATAGCTGATGCTTCTAGGTTGAATTCAGAAATAAAGCTATCTATATTCAAAGCTCTTGCTTCAATGCCATTTGCTACAAAAATAGCGGTGCCTCCTCTAATGTGGTTGGTTCTACAAAAATAAGAAGAGCAATAGTATCCCTCAGGGTGTGAGTATTCTATTTCATCGTTACACAACCAATGTTCTGTCAGACATAGAAACAGAATAGGAGCCCCTGAACCACTTTTTAAATCTGAAACAAGACTTTCCAAAATAACTGATTTTTTATTCAGCCCTTGTACATTCAAGAACAAAAATCCAATACCTGCCTTCTCAAAGTCGGTGTTATTCAAGCTATATACATCTATATTTACAGGTTCCACCTCACTACAAATCAGACCTTGATGAGGAGATGATATATTCACAAAATAACCATCATCTCCTTGACTACAACTATCCACCAGCCTTAGGGTGTCTGGCCTAAAAAAGAATTTGTAAAAGCCCCTAATGGAATGGATTTCTGCTCATCAGCTACCCTATTTACTACTTCCATTATTCAATGTCACTAATATTAATAAATGAAACATTTCTGAAGTGTTTACATAGATTGAAATTTTCCTCATTAGCTTTCTTAATTTCTTGATTGATAGCAGACCAATTTGGAAGGTCATGCCTGTGAGGCACTGAGAACACAATCACATTTTTTGCCCGTCGATTTTGCAGATCGTGTAGCTTGCTGCGAAGTGCTGAGTGAAGCTCCTTCCTCTCATTGCAGGCGATATCGTTTCCACCAGCCAAGAAGACGCTCACATCGTTGTCGCTCAGCTCACCCGACTCCTTTGCCACATCCCTGAATTTAGCTCCCGGCTTCACCATGGCAGAGAACTGATGTTTTCTAGCATTGAAGTGCTTATATACGTCCCTACCCTGGCTGCTCGCAAACAATCGTACATTTAAAGACCTTGAGCTAGTAGGCCTAGTCCTGGAATCAGTTCTCTTAGCCGGCAGCAAGGGCTGTGATTCTTTCTCCTCCAATACAGAGAATCTATTTTCAGTCTGTGTAAATGAACTGAAAGCACTAGTTCTAGGTCTTGATGTATGCTTGGGCATGACAAACTCAGATCTCGAATTTGGAGACTTGCAATCTTCTAATTTTTTAATAGAATTTAGTTCTGACTGCAATTTTTTAATTTTTTCTGTAGCAAGTTGAGAGTCGCATTGCAAAATATTAATAATAGCATCTCTCGAGCTAATATCCTCCTTCATCTGTTCTGAATTCTCCTTCGATAATTTTAATTTGTATTTGAGGTCATCAATCTCAGCATTCGCCCTCTCTTCATTGTATATAGAGTCATCGAGATTATTTTTCCTACTATTCCTTTCTTGAAAGAGTTTTAAATGAAGTGACTTGTTTTCTGCTGCCGAGTCAGCCAATATTCTCTTCAAATCGTCGTTGACTTTAATCGAAGCATCATATTTGTTAAGAAGGGAGGTAATTTCCGGTATTAAATCAATTACTGCATCCTCTGAGTACGTTTTTGAGATGTATTCAAGAACAGTATGAATTTTCACAGCAACATCCATGACTTGTTCATCAATCAACCCTTCTTTAAGACTGCAAAGATCTTTTTCCATCTGCGTTTTCAGTATATTTCGCCCTGTTCGTGTCATCATCATCTAGCTTGTGTATTGAAACTTCTCAATATAACCCCTTCAAGAAAAAAATGACAATAAAGGGGCAAAGGATTAAACATAGAACAATCTTGTTGACAGCTGTTATCTACCAGGGAGCGATGATAATAATAATTGGAAAACTATGCTGAGATGAGTCAACTAATCGGTATGAAAACACTGTAAAGATGATAAATGTTATCAGCGTCACGCTGCTATCTGTATTGATAAGGCAGTCCTACTCGGGGATGGGCTGCCGACCTAATACGGTAGAATTAGGCTAGAGATGCCAGCACCCAATTACGCCGCTCTCTCCTGAGAGTCGAGCAGTTACAACCCAAGCTTGGATAGCCGTCGTCAAGGAAACGCATAAACAACACTGATAACAGCAGCTGGTGTCGAAGTAGTATCAAGGTCACAACGGCTGACGAAAGATCAAGACACAGGACTGTGCCGGTAGACAATATGGAGTTGAAAAGTGTGGTTAGATTATTGGATAGTTCAGTTTAAAGCATTAAATGTGGTTTAAATTATGATTACTGCAATTTGAAAGTTCTTCACAGGTAACTCATCTCTTATATAAACACTAAATCACTTACTTGAAAGAAAAAACGACACTGGAAATTAGTTATTAAGTAAACTTCTGGAGCTTTGAATTCACCGTGTTTCTGTGTATCCTCGCGCATGCGCCTCATACTCATGAATCTCTTACCTCAGCAGGAGTATGCGAATGATGCCACATACTGAGCAATTTGCAGAACATGGAGAAAGGCCCACATGCGTTCTGCTTTCTCAGAGTTCCAAAAATGCTCAATTCAGAATAGGTCATTCCCATGTCTGCCTCATCGGACTGAGTACAGACGCCGTTTTCTAGCGGCTCCAGCTCGGCTGTCGGCGTTTGCTGCAGTATTTGATCCAGCACTGGTAGATCAAATCTAAAAGTAGAACAAAATGAGAGGTTGAGCCATATTCATTCATTGAAAAAAATCTTAATAATTCTTAAAAAAAAATCTTAATAATAGAAATCAATGAAGTTCTAGACAACCAATATTGTATATTGTTAGCGAGGATGAATTTTGCTGGATGGACACAATATACAGTCGTGAGGTTGGTCCATTGGTGCCTAAAATATGGATCAGATCTTCCCGTAAGTGTCTTGCTACCGACAAAAGTCACACGAATATTTTTTTCTCACATGAGACTTACAATTGATCGTGTGCAATGGAAGGATGACAATGAGAGATTAACGAATCTTCATGTTTAGGTTAGTTCTAAAACACCGAAAACTGATTCTAAGGCTAGGCACACACCAGTTAGTCAAGAAAAGACAATGCACGTTTAGTCACAATACTTCACATAGTTGCTTATGGAGACATGTCTAATTGCAATGGCTAATCGGTGTGTGTTGCGTCATAAGCAACTATGTGAAGTATTGTGACTAATCGTGACTAGTCTTGTCTTGACTAACTGGTGTGTGCCCACCCTTAAGCTCATAATGTTAGCTGAGCTGACCTCAAAGAGGCACCTTCCCAACTGGAATACTGAATATCACATCAGAACCATCAGGTATCACGCTAACTACTGGGTTTAAATTGATGGTATCAACGGTTTAAATTGATTATAAATTAATCATAATATAGATTAATAAATTGAGAAAATATTTATAAAAGATAGACTTCTTCTGGACAATTTATTTTATGAAATTGGGATGAAAAGAAGTTTTGGACTGCAGTCTGTTTCTTTGTCCTTAAGTTGATTGTAAATGATAAATAAATTCAAATTCTCAAAGGTTTCTGTAGACTCTGAAAGATGACCAAAGAAAACTTTCAATTATGACACACATTGCAAGCAAATGATGTTCAATTTGATTTAAAATGTTCATTTTTTTGTTAATTGAAAATTAACTTTTCTCAAAGATTTCTATGAACTCTGAAAGATGTTCTCTGAAAACTCTGAGGAAAGACTGACTCACACTACAAACAAGAATATTATAGTTCTATAAAATTAACAGAATATTGTTTCATTTGAATATGGTTGCGTACCTTTGCCTAGCAAACCTAAGGAATGCCTTGAGATCAGTTTTCGAAATGCCGCCAATCGGATTGATGTCGGCCGAGGAGCAGTCGTACTTGGTCATGTAGCCGCGCAGAGCCTCGTCCACATTGGACGAGCCAAGCACCAGCAGTCCACCCGGTCGGTTGCGGGTCCACAGTATCAGCTGGGCGAACAGGTATGACGTCACCATTCGCATTCTCGCCTAAAACACAATCAACTCCACTATCACTTTATTCAACAATTAATATGTTCCAATACAGTAGAAGCTAGGGGAGATAAATTATAATTATTGGGTTTTCTATTGCCCGGTTGCAGAGTCGTCACATTAAGTTAAAAACAGGCTGTTAACTCATTTACGAAGCCATAAATTCATTATCCGTTGCACAGATGTCAAAGTAAACTATGGCTCCCATAAAACTAAAAACGCCCAATTAGACACATGATTTCATTGCACAGTCGTCAGAAAGAGCTTATTTATGTCTCCAATAGCTGAAAACGGTCAGTTAAGAGCTTGTTCACATGACAGCGATTTACGCTCGGTTGTCGCGCGGTTGGCAAATCGCTCGGTTTGCCCACGGTTAAGACTGTGCAAAGGCTGAAATTAAACTTTCTACTGGTGATATTTTTCAACGTTTTTCGATTTCTATATCATCAAGCTATCAAAATGGAAAAGTTTTCTAAAAAAAAAACATTTTTTTTCCGATCATTACTTTTTGAGATATGAGGGCCTAAAGTTTGAATTTTTGGAACAGAACATTTCAAATACGGTAAGAGATAAATCCATGAGATTTGGAAGATGAATTCTTCATGGTATTGTTGATTGAATGAAACGAAAATTTTCTGAAAATGTCAATTTTGTGAGAAAGCTATTCAATTTTATAAAAATGACCAAAAATAACTTATTATGTATCTAAAATAACGAATTGCTTATTTTTAATTCAATGTCTCAACTTGGCAAGGGATGTCTCATCGTGGGCCGATCTTAAGCCCAGGTTGGGACACTCTAAAAAAATTGTTTTTGCAATAAAAAATCAATTGACAATCAATGCAGTTGCCATGAAAGTGTAAGCAAATACAGTCAATATGAAATTAAAAAATGAAGAATTTTTTTATTTTTGTCCAAGTTATAACTTAACTGTTTGAATTTTGGTGTCCCAACGTGGGCTACTTTACCCTTCTATGAAATATGATTCTCTACAAACTAGATTAAACTGAACTTACTAGCTAACTGAACTGAAAATTGTAATAGAATAAATTTTAATTGAACTGAAATAGTAATAGAATGTGCACTATGTGAACTGCTCTGCTCGAAACCTGTGAACAGGCTGTTCACATGACAGCGATTTACGCTCGGTTGTCGCGCGGTTGACCAACCGAGCGGTTGCCAGTTATAGGGAAACACATGGTGCCATACACATGCAACGCTCGGTTTTAGTAGTCGCCGTGTCTACAAAAAATAAGGCTACCACAAATGAGCAATAATTGATAAGGTAAGATAAATAATTATGTATCAAACTTAAAACGCGACTCCCATGATAGCATGAGAAAATATCTCATGGTATAGGATGTTTATGTTCCAAATTTCACTTTAACTCAAGCCGATAGTCCTAGTAATTATTATTCGTGAAACTATGTGACGCTGTTAGTCTCTTATACTGTGCCGTTTTTACACTCTCACCCGGGCAAAACAGTAATAATAATAGATAGTAGTCGACAGTAATCGGCTTGAGTTAACAAAAATTGACTTGAAATTTGGAAAAAAACGATCTATACCATGGGATAACTTCTTATGCTATCTTTTCTCTATGGTACTACTAAGAGGATCTACTGATTAGTTTGCTTGTTTTCTAATATTGGGAACATTCAAATTGATAGCATTTATGAATATTATTTTTATTCTTGGAGCAACATAATTACAGAACAGAATTTAGAATCTGAGTTAATTAGTTAAATCAGTTTTAAAGATGATATCACGTAAATGCGTCCTCTATTCCAATGCGCTGTTTGTTTAAAAAATCCAGAGACTCTTATCAGAGTATAGGAACTGTCAAAATTTATAACACAATACAAAAAATGAAGAAAAAAGAAAATCACAAGAAGGAACCCTCTTTACACACATTATTTTCCGTGGTATAGAATACTCCAACCATCAAAAAGCTTTTCAACTCCTTCTCAAAAACATAGACTGTTTTAGGAGTCGAACTTAAAAGTCAATTTGAGTTCTCTGCAGAATATCAATGATTATGCAGGTAACAAATGTTGTTCTTCAACTCATTAGGCAATCACTTGAAACAAATAGATAATTAAGATACAATTTATTTATTTATTTAGTCATGTACAATTATTAGACTTACAGTATGTGAGAAGGCACAACAGGCTTATGCCCAAAACTGTCCCTTCTCAATTTTTTTTACTTCCAAATTTATTTAAATTTGGATAGATAGTCCCAAAGGAAGAACTCACAAGAAGTTGAATCAGGTGTTCCTGTAGGTTTACACTGACCGGCTTGTATATCAAGGGAAGATCTCCTTTGGCCGATTCTGATTCAACACCCTAAGAGTTCTCGTGCAATTATCCCAAAAAATTGTTTCAAATTATCGCCCCAATGCCCTTAATGCGTTTAAAAACAATTTACATTCGTCACCCTGTTGCCAACATACCAATTGATATGCTGCAAAGAGCACTCAATGTTCAAAGGAATAGTGTGAATTTACCTGTATATTCTGCATGGCTAGTGACTCTCTAGCCGATCCGCCATGAGCAGAAAACCTGGGAGTGCGATTGGTTGCTCGAGCGAATATTGTCAACAAAGCCACAACTGCGTCACATATATTCACATCCAGGTGGTAACTAGAAACAGGCCAAAAAATACCAACGTTGGTTAGAGAATTAGAGATGATTGAAATATGAATAATTTTATTGCCGTATTCAGAAATATACATGATAAATTATATGAAACTATATATAAATAAAATAATCAAAAATAATGATACAGGCCCTTCCAGAAAAGCTTAAGGCTATTCGGTACACCATTTTATTTTTATTTAAATTGGATAATCGTTTTCAATATAACTGTTAAGATTATTATAAGAGTGAGAAAAAGTGGCAACTGAAATTTTCAAGTGGTCTAATAAGCGAGTTATGGGTTGTTGAAGTGCTAAACTCCGTTTTCTTTCCAAATCATAAACGGTTTCGAATTTTCCATTGGAATTTTTTTTCAATACATTCAGTATATCATTGGCTTTGTTCTAATACGCGTTTTATCGCGATTAATGTCAAAATAAACAAGTTATTGAATTTACAAAAAAATGTTACTTTTTATTTATGAACGATATAGGGAATAAAATGTTTTAGTTTGGAAAGATACATTTTTTGAATTTTTAAGAGAAGTTCTAATACTTCTCTTAAAGAACTTCACGCAGGGCCCGTAACCCGGCTGGAGGACATTTAAAAATACTGGCAAGTGTACTAAGCAAGCCTCGGACAAGGACAGGATTAATCGGAAACAAAATAATGGAACTACTACTTCAAAGAATAAATGGATATCGGAAACTTTAAAAATTGCGACATGGAACGTAAGAGGTTTAACGAACAAAGAATGTGAACTGGCCCGAATATTATATGAGAACAAAATAAAATTAGCTGCCATTACAGAGACCAAGAAAAAACTACAAGGTAGCTGTTACAGGGAGAACTACTTGATGTTGTTCAGTGGAGTTGGAAAGAGCCAGCGAGCCAGCAAGGGAGTTGCAATATTTGTAGATAAAAGTTGGGAGAAGAACATAACAGACTATAAATTTATAAGCGAGCGAATTATGTCTGTGAGAATTCGACATGACAGAGGCAACTTCACAGTTATTGCAGTTTATGCTCCAGAGGACTCAAATGACCCTTTGAAAAAAGAAGAGATGCTGCTGAAATAAACTGTGTTTCCATGGATGAATGGCTAAAACACTATAAAAACCTGTGGTACGATGATTCAATGAGAGATCTGAGTTTCGAAAAATGTGTTCAATGTTGCGTTGATGAAATAACAATGGAGGAGTTTGAGAGCGCGATAAAAGCTGCTAAAAATCGTAATGCTCCGGGTCCAGATGGAATAAACACTGAATTTATCAAATATGGAGGATTCATTCTCCATCTGAGACTACTACATTTATTAAATGTATGCTGGAAAACTCATAGTGTGCCCAAGTCATGGTCTAAGTCTAAAGTTATTTCTCTTTTCTAAAAAGGTGACAGAACTGACCCTAAAAATTATAGAGGGATTAGCCTTTTGGACACAATCTATAAGATATTCGCTTCTCTATGGAATAGAAGGCTTCAGCATATAACAGATGCTCTGATTGCAGAGAGCCAGATGGGATTCAGGAGGGGTCGTTCATGTATTGATGCAGTCTTCACTATAAAAATGCACATAGAAAAACGGCGGGAATTCAACTGCTCAACACATTTGGCCTTCATCGATTGGGAAAAGGCGTTTGACAATGTCAATAGGACTCTCTTGTGGGAAATAATGTTGAATAAAGGCTACCCAAGACATTTGGTGACTATCATTGCTGAACTGTATTCAAAAACATCTGTTCTGATAAGTATAAAAGGTGAACCTGAGAAAGAGTTGATCATAAACAAAGGAGTTAGACAAGGATGCCCACTTTCACCTACGCTATTTAATATATATATTGACGAGCTGATGAGCAATTGGCGACAAAGAGTAGACTCAGGTGTTAAAATTGGGCAGGGAGTCTTCCTCAACTCTCTCATGTTTGCTGAAACCTTGTCAAAATCGTTATCTTTGAGGAATAGTAAATGTATCAAACACCTTCAATGCATTCAATTGATTCAGAACTGAGAATTACAAGTATTTTTTGGAAAAAATTATTCTAGAGAAGCAGACTAGATAAACGAATTCCTAGGATGTCTCTAGTTAGAAGTCAGAGTAATATTTTGTTTTGAAACAACAAGCATAGAGAAACAATAGCATAAATAGATATCCCATGGTATAGGGACATGGTATGTCGCAACTTTTACTGTTATCTCAAGCCGATGGTCCACGTAGTTCTTTCCCGTGAAGCTTTATGACGCTGGTAGTCTCTCATATTGTGCCGTTCATACACTCTTATCCGGTCAAAACAGTAAAAGCGACAATAATCGGCTTAAGATAACAGTAAAAGTTGAGACATAAACGCCCTATACCATGAGATATCTACTTACGCTATTGTTTCTCTATGCAATAAGTTTTTGAAACAAAATTTTATTGTTTTACCACTCTATTTATGTTTCAATGGAACTTACTTTTACCACTATTCATGTTTCTAGAGAACTGAGTTCTATAGAACATTGGGCAAAATAGATTGATAATAATTACTAAACGAAAATTCAAATTGAATGCTGTAGATCACCCCGAAGACTTCTGCTATAGCAAATATTGATTGACAACAGGGTGAACAGCTAGATGGAAATTCAAAGAATTCCATCAGTATACATTGATTACCAAAGAAAACGAAAGTACATCAGTTCAAGCTATAAATGAGAAACAAATGGGTCTACCTGCCAATTTGTGACGCGAGTGAGGCGGCCAAATCCTTTGTGAGCTTGGAACTGTTCTCGGTGGCCAGGTAACTGGTGACAAACAGGCGACTGCACAGTTCCTTCGGGTCTTTTGGTATGTACTCGGCATCGCTCACTATCTTCCTCACTTCAGCTATTGTTGTTGGATCTTGAACAACATTCAATGCTTGGTCAACTTCAGTCGTGTCAACATTTTCTTCATGCTAACAAACATTCAATTCAAATTGATTTATTTTGCACATCAATACAAAAAATGATTGTTTGTTTACACAATTTACCTTATGTAACGGGCGACCCACAATAACGGGAACATTTGAAAACGTCATAAAACATTAGTGGAAGATCAAAAATAATTTTATTCAAACTAATATATAGTTCAAGACTTGCCATTTGAGAATTATTGATAACATCTATCACTTTTTGACAATTACTTCTTCAAGATGGCTTCCTTCAGCACGAATACACTCTTGAAATCTGTGTTGAGATTAAAAGATAGGTATTTTTAATTTCATTTTGAATTGTCTGTTATGATTCAACCACGGTTATTGGTCAAGTTGTGAAAACGTTTGATTTGAGATAGCTCCACAAACAGAAAATCGCAGGATCATGGGACCAGGAAACGCAGATGTTGCAGCGATCAATGAGGAATCGTCAACACAGATTTCAAGAGTGTATTCGTTCAGGAGGAAGCCATCTATCTAAGAAGTAATTGTCAAAAAGTGATAGATCTTATTAATAATTCTCAAATGGCAAGTCTTGAACTTTAAATTAGTTTGAATAAAATCAATATTGCCCTTCCCACTAATGTTTTATGGCGTTTTTAAAAGCTCCCGTTATTCTGTGTCACTCTGTATATAATTACAAAAATATCTTCATTTGATAAATAAAATAAAATATTCATATATCAATAACATAATATTCATAGATTATGCACACGAAGCTTCCAAGGTTTTATTGGGCTAGTTTAATGTGGACGTTACATTTAGTCAATTCACAAGTAACAATGAAGATACAAAACAAAGTCACAAAATTCAATAAACTGTACTATATATCACTGCCAATATTATTATTATAAAAAGTGTTTCACTAGGGACGCAACCTGAAGTTAGTTAGATGATACAACTTATTACACTACATAATATATGTAAATACTTGGAATTTTTATGACAAGAGTAGTAGTAACACCTTAACTTTTGATGATAACCTACCAAGAATTTTTTTAGGTAACTGGAACAAACGATTATTCATAACTTCCACAGTTAACTTAGTGAGGCAAGTTAGCTTCTAATATTATATAATTTTGCACACTACCAGTGTTGTAAAAATTGAATTGATCAACCGATTTATCTTCGACGTATTAGGGACTGCAGTATGAAGAGACTCTATTCATAACTTATATTTTCTAGATTTAAGATTCACAAATAACATATAAGTTTTTAATATGAACATGCGTTCATCATTGATAGAAGTAATTCCTAATACAACGTAACAAAATCATAGCTAAAACAGCATTAATGAATTACTAGGGTATCTTTAACTAACACTTTCATTTGAACTGTAATACACTTTTGCAAAAAATGAAGTTTGGAGTCCTAAAATCGACCTACGTATTATTACTATTTACGTAAACTTTGGGTTGCGTCCGTCGTGAAACACCCGTTATGTTTGAAGGGACGGATTCAAGGATCCAAAGTTTCGAAGAATCTCACACGTCAACCGAAGCTTATTGTGTGTCGACACACCCGTTACTTTGATAGGCGATAACGTTCAACAGACTATTTCTAAAGTTGGACGAAATATTTATTTTTGAGGTACTTCAACAATATTATATTAAATGTAAATATGAATGTAACCAGAAATTGACGATTATGTTAGAAATATAAATTAGATAGGACAGAGTATTATGCTGTTATCATTAGCAATGAATTCTCCAACTAAAAATATATACAATTATTCATTTGTACGTGGTGAACGAATGTGAACTATTTTTTTGCGCAATGTATATCAAAGCTGAGTAAATACTTCAATCCATACTTTGAACAAGCATGGATTCAAGCATAAAGCTAATAAATAACGCATAAAGCATCCATAATACTTTTTTCCATAGAGAAACAATAGCGTAAGTAGATATCCCATGGTATAGGGAATTTATGTCGCAACTTTTACTGTTATCTCAAGCCGATTACTGTCGATTATTGTCAATTTTTACTGTTTTGTTGGGGTGAGAGTGAATCAACGGCACAATTTGAGAGACTACCAGCGTCACACAGCTGCATGGGGAAGAACTACGTGAACTATCGGCTTGGGATAACAGTAAAAGTTGCGACAAAAACGCCATATACCATGGGATATCTACTTATGCTATCGTTTCTCTATGACTTTACTTACAAAGCCAAGTAAATACTTCAACCCATACTTTGAACAAGGTCAAGCACGGATCTAAGCATGAAGCTTTCTTGTCGATTTAGGTTTGCTATTTAGTTGTTCATCAAAGTAATTATCAAAAACCTCTTCTTAGAAGTAGAATACTACATTTGATTAATAAAGACAGGCAAATCAATTATTCGAATGAACATCCAATAAGTGAGAATAAACTGCGAATAACTGACCTCCTTTATTGCAGGAGTCAGTGACCAGATTGCACATGGAGTAGACAATGCAGGCGGTGCTGGCTGAGTCGACTCCACCACTCAATGGCAGAAAGAAGCCGCCTTGGCCCGAACGTCTGTCAAAAATCAACACTTCAATATCCAATTCAAATATTTTGTCAGGCAATGACATCAATTATTTTCAAAAGTGGTTTCACTTGCGATTGACGGTCTCATTTCTCTTCAAAATCAAATAAAATAATCTTTGCACAAAAGCTGGTTAGATTTTAACCGAGATTAATTTCACGAGAACCAATCAGAGAAGGCCTTTTTGATAAGATGGCTTCTCTGATTGGTTGTCGATGAATTAATCACGAATAAAACTAAACCTGTCTTTGTGCAACCGACTCTTTAAGTTTTTAAAACTGTAAAGTATAAAAATAGCAATGAAATTCGACTACTAGCGAGAATTAATATTGACATTTTTTACATAACTGCATGATGTTCAACATCAGAAAAACTTCATTATGTGATACGATGCAAATCCATGTATTTTAATTGGTTTCTCATACGAGACCTTTAATAAAATCTACTTTCAGAAACTCAAGAGTCAAGGAAAATCAATTTTTCAAAATCAAATTTATTATCTAGCAAAGTACATGCAAAATCAGGAATTCCTAAAATCTAATCTTAATATGTCTGTAACTATATAAAACTGAATGTATTTCTATGATAAGTTTAAAGTCTAACTATTAAAACTATGTTTTAGTTGAATATGCTAGAATAAACATAGAATGAAAAAGCTGTAGATCTACTAGAGAATTATATAACAACAAGATCTGTTAGTTTTTATACAATAGTCACAAAGGTTACAAAACCTGTTATTCATTTATTTATTCAATAATTCAGTATTACACATTTTCTAGTACCACAGGCTTAAGCCCATAACGATTCCAATTCTAATTTATGGTGGAGACCAACTGTTTTTATATAAAGATAAGATGCCATTCACCCATTGTTATCTCTTCCTCAGGGGTGTGTTTCATCAAACAGAATAAGATGAAGATATGCTACATTTTCTCTATGATTTCGTTCTACTGAGAGCTGACTTTTCTGTATGGTTTCAATCTAGTGTTGAGAGTTGAGAAAACGTTGACTTACCTGAGGTAGTCCCAGAGCCAGCAAGCAGGGCCCATGGTGATCTCTTCCTCGGGCGTGTGGTGGACCCATTCGATCGGCCGCGACGCCATCAGCGACAGATTCCAGGAGCTCATGTCCGACAGGCCGAAGTCAACGGTGATGCGCGGATACGAGGCACTGCCCCCGGACATGTGCGCCAGAGATCTGATGTGATTCCTGTAAGTACGGATGTCCTCCAAATCGACGGTGGCTACAGTCAATTCCTTGGAAAATGCAACCGTACAAATTAATGAAAGCGTGAAGTTACTGAATCATTAAATACTCAATAATAGGTGGAAGTCTTATTCATCCAAGCTTATGTTAGAATCTAAACCGATTGATTTTTGAGCCACAAGATTTTCAATTTTCCACGATCTCATTGTACAGAATGATGTCTTCCAAATAAAATATCTAAGTAAGATCCAATAGGGGTATTCACAATGTTGGAGTTAGCTGGCTAAGTCGAGCTATTCGCTATCTCAAGCTATTTGCTAAGTCTGTCTTAATTCAATGCTATAGTGGTACGTTAGAAAAAAATTAGCAGACGAGAAAGCAGATTGCGCAGGTTTGAGTCCGCTAACTCTAGCTAACTCTGTTAAAACGGCGGCCATATTTGTTTTGATCATATTTGGTAACAAAAGTGAGGTTATAAACTTTGAGTTACAAAAATTATTCGCTTGGAACGCTACTGCAGTTAGCTAATAGCAGATGGTTTTAAATGGGGCGTTCATAATCCAGAGTTAGCATATAGCACTTTAACTGGCTAAAACAACATTGTGAATACCCCTAATGATCTAAGTAAGTAAACTTGTGAATACACAAGGACAGTTATTATTTTGCTAGGTCCTACTTTTACATTCCTTACAGAATTTTGCATACAATTATCAAATTAACTAATACGGAAAAATACAAAATAGAATAAGAAGATAGGGAATTAATTTCATTTTATACCAAACATGGATATTTACACAATTGTTAAGAGTCCCTGTTTGTGGTTTTAATTATCTTCAATTAAGCAAGATTCAATGTAGGTAGTGGTGTTTAAATCTATACACCTTGTCCCACGAAGAGGTTTGCGCGTTTTATTTTATATTACGTGCCCATCCATGCACCGAACTTTTTAAAATGTTTACACAGTTTAGGTTCTTAAAATATTCTGGGAAAATTTCAGCTCACTAACCTTCGTGGAAACAAAATGGCGGCATATCGGAAATTTTATTAATTCATTAAAATTTTTCAATTTCTGGGAAATTAAATAATTTTGAATTTAACGCAGTTTACAAAGTAGGTTCTAAAAATATTCTGGGGAAATTTCAGCTCCCTAACCTTCCTAGAAATAAAATGGCGGCCAATTGGAAATTTTATAATTCATTAAAAATTCTGGGAAAGGAAATTAAATAATTTTGAATTTAACGTAGTTTACAAAGTAGGTTCTAAAAATATTCTGGGGAAATTTCAGCTCCCTAACCTTCCTAGAAATAAAATGGCGTCATATTGAAAATTTCACAAATTCATTAAAAAATTCAATATTTGCTATTTTGCCGCTATTTTGTTTCTAAAAAGGTTAGGAAGATAAAATTTTTCCAGAATATGATTGTTTAGAACAGTATCGGCTCGTGATCTTTTAGCTTGGGGGTTCAACCTCATGATCTATTGGGGAGAAAGGTCAAGAGGATATAGATTATTGAGCATAATCAAGTGTAAAGGTAATCAATAATGATTTTAAGGAATTACCTCCCAAAGATTAAGCATATTTTCTACAAATATAGATTTTTTGTCCTGTTCATACTTTTCTTGTTTAATTTTTACTTTGGGAGTTAATTTACCATTATGTTTTATTTTACACCTATCCTCAATATTAATAATGTTTGTCTTTAACAAATACTGAACCTTATTCATATTTCTTCATCAGAATGCTGTTACGGTACCTAACACAATAAATTATATTCACACTCTCACTAAAACAAAATGGACATACTAGAAATACTCACGAATACACGAACCACACTAGAAATTACTAGTCTATAGCCTATTCTTCAACACGCAAAAAAATATAACAAAGAATGCAGTGAAATCTATCACAACTGTATACAGTGTATACCCGAAACCGTACCGTATAACCTCAAAACTGTCACGCTTTCTACTTCTTGTTTACCGCTTTTTTTACTGTTTACTGCCACCAAATTTGAATTTATTGGTTATGTTCAAGATGGCACTGCTACTGAATCCGTATCACGAATACTCACGATTCATTCCGAGGTTTACCGAATGCTTCACTTGCCTCGGCTAGGTTCGGCTACTCTCGGATGACCTCGTGGAAACATGGTTCAGACAGGATTGTGAACCAAATCTGTGCTAGTAAACCGAGTCCCCTCCTCTGTTCCACTACCTCACCCAGCCTTGTTTTTGGGTTCACATCGGGGAATGAACACTGCTTTCCACCACCACCCGTCTCGTCATACCATTCGGTGCTGTTTCAAGCAAGCCACTCCGGCACCGGCCACAAAACATCGACGTTAAGTCTACATAGATTAAAAATTTTGTGATGTAATTTCATGAGTATAAAATAAAAATATAATTATATGAGTAGAATTCATCATTCTATAAGAGTTGGTTCAATGAACCATTGAACAAATAGGACGAGCCGCCACTGGTTTAGAACCTACTTTGTAAACTGTATAAAATTTAAAAAAGTTCGGTGCATGAATGGGACGTAATATAAAATTAAAAGCGAATATTATAATTTCAAGTAAACTCAGCACCAATCCATCAATTCAAAATATTTGTTTTATATGAGATTCTATTCAGGAATAGTTGCTCTTTGTTACCAGGGTAGCATACTCAGTAAGAATATAAAGTGCTTTTTCAGGAGCTAATTTATTTCAAATATTGCAATATTATAGCCTTGTGTGATATATTTTAAAACGGCATTACTTACAACTTCCTCAACCGCAAACTGTCGACTTCTTTTGACGATTTCTCCATTGACAGCTATGCAAGAGCACCCATTGAAGAACACCCGCTGGCCATCACATCCTCTCAGGTTGCTAAACAGGTAGCAGCCACCTGCCTACAAAATACAATTCTCATCAAGTTTCAGCTTCAAAATATATTTTCAATTAATCTTCCAAAATGTCTATGATAATATAGGGTCTTTCAGTGGGACGGTATGATTTCAATAGGTGACTAAAGAGTTTCCCTGAACACTCCAACCAGAACTATCTCAGTCCAAAAACAACGAGTTCAGTATGAATTTGATGGAATATACTGAAAAATGCCATAGGAAAGATAAGAATTGCATAGATTCCAATGAAGGAAATTTATCAAAATTCGTTATTAAAAAATAATTTTATCATCTATTGTACTGTAAATGGCAACCTTTTCATTTCATATTCATGACCATTGAATTGGAAAAACAAATTTTCTTCCTGTTTGCGACCTGTTTCACTCAGAGAAAACTCACTAGTTATACAAATTTCTGATTAAGTGGACTGTAATTTTAATCGATTTAATATTTAATATATTCTGGCAGATCAAGACTAATGAATCCATTCATGATGCAATGAAAATCTCTATTATTAAAACTTACCCCGGCTGATGATCTACGTTGCAAGTCAGAGTGATTTGTACCTATAGGTTTGGATGGTAAAAAGGTAAAGGAAAGAATTAAGGAAGAGAGAAATGTAAATAAATCACTTGACCTCTGATGATTTTTGATGTAGCCAGGTACTGCAGAGAGTTGTTGGATCACGTATGGATTTCTGCTTCTCAGTTTTACTATTAATTCACTACTATTTTCAATATAAAATACTAAAATTCTCAAGTGCACTTTAAAACCAATCACTCCCTACGATCGGAGACACGAAATTACAATTAATAATTTCCGAAAGAAATACAAACAAATCAACGAACGAGTCGAACTGTCCTGTCAACGGAGGCAGCTATGCGAACCGACTGAACTAAAACTACAAGACAAACAATTAAGCAATTACGCACTAGAGTGCGCCAGTAGACGGGGAAGATTGAAAACTAACTACTCAGCGCCAAACTCCAAAATTCTAACGGCGTCAACACTCACTGACTGAAGAAAACAATGTTTGTGATTAATTTGTTTTTGAGACAGTAATAATGTTGTACATTAGCCTGTTTGAATTCAGAAATTCAACTTACCTTGAAAGTAGCCGATTTGATAAGATCGACAGTAATGTAAGCTTTCCTCAACTCCATGTAGGACCCGGAACCGTTCACAATCAACTCAACGCCATCTTGGCACATTCGAATGTGTGAGCTGAACAACAAATATAGAACACACTATTAGTATTTCAAATAATGATAAAAATACAAATATTTTTAAGGGAACTATTTTATTAGAGACCGACAGTAAAAATCAATCTACAAAGGAATATTAGATATTTGTGCATCTTGTGTGCAAAACCGGTCATTGCCAAGGTAGGCAAAATATCGCATTCCCGAAAATCATAAGGTGACGTATAGCCAAACTATATAACACAAACATGTTCTGACATGCAAGCTTTCTGTTTCTGCTTTACAATAATAATTAAAACATTTCAATAATACAAGCATTTTGCCATTTAAAAGCAAAAACCTAACCTACCCTTCACCTTTCAAACCCTAGACGGATTTTCACAACAAAGCTGGGCCGGGCTGGGCCGGGCCGGGCCGACCAGAGCCGGGCAGAGCAATGCGATGGTGTGGAACCCCACTCAAAGTTTCTTCATCTTTTAGGTCGTGTTTATATTTTACTGTTTGGCTATAAGTCAGCTTGTAAATTTCGGGGATGAGATATTTTGATTTTCCATAGCCAAACGAGATAGAACTTTGGCAAAAAGTTTGCACATCAGTTGCTCGAAATATTTTTCCTCAACACCAAGTTATTATCACTTTTATGTTATTAAAGGAAACAGTACTGACACTGATGTTATCGTTTGGAATCGTTCGCAAAATACAGCCGTGCACAACACGTGTTTTACCCACGGCTTGCAGGAATCAGCTGTTTTGCAAACCGTTCCCAGTTCAATAATGATTAGTTTTGCGGCCAAGTGTTGGGAAATAGTATCTTACGTCACATGGACGGTAAGCCGAGACTAGAATTTCATTTGAGCACTGCAAAAGACATTCACGTCCAAGTAACGTACTCCATTTTTTGTCATAATAATCTAAAGAAGAATCATTGAGAAATAGAAAACATTACCTGCTTGTGCTGAAGTTACTACATGCATTCTATAAGCATAACCTAGTTTACAAATTCCGAATCAGGAATTTTGTGGAAGTTGACAAGACTTCCTCCTGGAAGGTGGAAGCACTGAAGGTGGTTTTTTGTAGCAGTTTTGCTGTTCCTATTTCGGAACTAGGATTAGGACATACTCGACTGTAAAGAAAGCATTATGGTTTCATTACAGTAGAGTATGCTGTAATGAGAATCATATTTATGTTTATTTGTTCTGCAAACAGCTGTTTACCGGCTTGATTTCATGCATGGAAAACAGCTGAGATTGAATGACTATGAGAACAAATATTAAACAATGCTCTGATCCATCTAATAATGTTAATACGGCAAACATTATTTTTTTATTGTGGTTTAAAGTGAACAGTTCAATATTTTCTATTTAGTTTGATTTCGTGTCTGAAAGTTAAATGATCTGATACATTCAAAATTTTAGTTGATACATTTTTTTGGACTCGAAATTTTGTATAAATCATTATTGTAAACTCTCTAAAAGCTCCAGACTGGTTATTTTAAATAAGGTTAAAATGTGTTGTTTTAACCTGGTATGTATTGTCTATGAATAAATAAATCCATTCACATCAAGGGTGGGACTCATAAAAATAATAGTAGAATTTGAACAAAGAATCATTATGAAACCATAAAACTATGAAATACATAACATTGTGAATGTTGTAGGCGGAGTTGAGGCAAAAGTATTGACTTTAATTCGAGAATGATTAAGTTGAAGAATATGAATTTTCAGATAGTTGATATAGATATTTAGAATAATAATTATTGTTTTTTCTGATTGTCACATCTTTGTACTGTTTTCTGTGTTTTGGTGAAATAAATTGAATTAATGAATATTTGGGATTACCGTTTGTTATAGAATGACAAGTAATAGTTAATTACCTGGCTGGATTCCATAGCTCTTCACATATTTCATATCCAATACAGGTATCTCTAGTTGCGATGACAGCATCACCAAACGCAACCACACTCTGTCCGGTGTAGGTGGAAATGATGCGCGGCAAGTAATAGTCCTCAACCTCGCGAGGCTGTTTCAATAAATCAAAACTCAACTTCAATATTATCATCGTTGTAAAAATTAGAATTGTAACCGTTTTGGGCTTATAAGCCGTTGGTACTTTTCTGTAAGTTGTGTAATATTCTGAATGATTAAATAAATAATTATTATCAATGAATAGAATAAATATCAAGTTACAATATATTATTCTTCAATGAATCATGCAGTTGATTCAATTCACACATGCACCGTTTTAGCTGTTCAGATAAACTATTACTATAAATTATTATTTTTTTTTCCTCCTCAAATTACAAATTACAAAAATAGAAATTAAATAGTATCTTGGAAATTATACTGATCACGTATCCAGTTGTGTGATCAGATAATCAAAGTATAATTAACAAGGTAAAAACATTATCAACTTAAATAATAAATAATAAAAATAAGAATAAACTTGTATGAAAAAAATAAAAATAAAAGCTGTGAGTCTAGTCTAGGTGATTAAGATTGCTAAAACAATACTGAAACTACTGCCTGTAGCGCATGAGATAAATATTATGAGATAATTATTCAGATGACTTGACTTTAAAAATAGTTGAGAAATCTGCAAAAATATACAAAGCAACTGAACCTTTCTAGGTTCATTAAAGTATTCAATAAGAAGTGAAAATCCTGCACCAACGGCCTTATATTTTCCTTTCTCCAGTAATTCACTCTTATTAATTTACTCAAATCGCAAAGTGGAATCAATCACGTGATTGGAACACAATGATAAGACAAAAGAAATGTGAAAAAAATTGACATTGTGTTATACTGAGATTCACGTTATAAGATCAGTGGATAAGATAGGACCACAGAGTTGCCGATTCTCTGCGTTACCACTTCCTTAAAAAGTAGATGGCATGATTCAAGTCATCCCTTTAGAGAATATCTTAATTGTTCATTAATGTAATATTAATTATAAATATAATATTATATATTAATTGTTCATTCTTTTTAAAAATGATAAATTACATTTTGCTACTTAATAATTATTTCACATATCCAATGAAAGCTACATAAATAGAACTAAGGACTTCTGCTACTGCAAATATTAACCGACGTACTAAATAGCAGAGGGAAATTTGTAGAATGAAACAGTCCAAAAATTGCGTTCAGACAGGAAATCAAACCCGGAACTTCTCCGTTGCCGGCATAATATATACTTCAATATTCATAAATAAAATATATTTTTCAACAATTTAATAGCAAACTATCATGATTGGGATTGTAATATCTTGGTAATCCATTAAATTTATATATAGTCTGAAGACAATCTGGCAACACTGCTCAGCTAGAAAAGTATAGAGCTATGGCAGCTATCTGCTTTGCCTAATAACAGACAAGGATGGCAACACCAAAGTTAAACAGTTGCTGTCTATATGACATGAATCTCACTATAGGTTATCATATTATTGTGATATTTTTTGAGTTAGATCAGGTTTATGGCTTATTGACGGATCTCGAGTACTTAAGGCTACCTTAACCTGAACTTTCACTAAGACAGAAATTTATTCAAGTCGAAATTTCAAGATTATAAATCAAGTTATTATTCCAGAGTAATTGTATTAGGAAACCTTCATGGCTTTATTTCATAAATTTCTTCTAATTCTAATCTAATCTTTTTTCAAGATTAAATAAAACTATTTCATTATATTCAAGGAAATTTGTTTCAAGCTCTAACACTGTAATATTAAACACTGTATAAGAGCTTACCTTTCTCCATTCCGTGAACCATCTCGACTCTCGATAATTTCCATTATCACACAACCTCATCTTCGGTCTAATAAGAAGGATTTTTCTGAAACAGAAGACATTCCATAATTGAGAGACTGCTACAGTGAGGTCTACGTTATAATGACATTTGAGAAAGATAGGAGCACAGCGTTGCCTATTCTCTGCCTTGCCACTGCCTTCTATAGAGGATAGCTGATACCGGTATATCTGATGTAATATCAACTGTTCATTCTTGTTGAGGTTGATATAATTTATTTAATGATATTTTATTATTTAAGAAAATATATTTTTCAATAAAATTTATAAGAAAAATTTAAATTCATTAGACTAGAAGAATGCATTATTATTGACTTACCTATTAAAAAATACAACTCTGCAATTGTATGTGCAGTTTTTGTGCATTACTGGCATGCCTACATCGATGATCATATCTCGACAGATGGGACTGATGATCAGCTCGAGAAGAACTTCCCATGAATGCAGGAGAGTGTCTCCTTCATAGAAATGATCTTCACAACTGTAGCCACTGCAAATAAAACACACAACTCATGTTTCTAAACCTCAAGTTTTTTTAATCATATTATAATAATAATATCGAGTGACCTGGCTGGCTCAAGTCTGGTGACAGAGTTTTCAGGTCACAACTGATCAGTTTCAGGGCCTCTGACATGACCTAACGACTGCTTTTAATCATATTAAAATAGTAATACAACGTCATGTGAAAAGAAAATAGTCGTTAAATATTCACCATATTGATTAGAACAGCTATCTTCATGCATAGAGAATAACTTATTTATTTAACCGATTACAAATCTCATAATAATTATTATACTAATAAGAATATAGAACTTCTCAATCTATATGTGCAGGCTTAAACCTAATAGACTATAATAAAATATTTCTAGTGAAATTAAATTTTATTTTAAAAAGATTAATGAGTAGCAAAGATTACAAAAGCCTAGTAAAAGGTACTACAGTGAGGTCCACGTTATAATGGCAGTGAGAAAGATAGAAGAACAACGTTGCCGAACATCTGTCTTGTCCAATGCCTTATATAGACAGTAGCTGATACAGGTTTATTGATGTAATATTAACTGTTAATTCTCGTTTAAAATAATCAATTATATTTATTAAGCGAGAAATTATATTTTTCAATAATTTCATAATGAAGTTTCATAATTAGGATGAAATATTTTGTTGATTAGTTATTAATTAACACCTGAGTAACTCCAGAAATTAAATCTCTTGTATATGATATATTTCATTTTTTCTATCCCTTTCAATTATTTTTTGACATATTTCAACATCATTCGACTCTATTCTGTCATTAACTACCCTACTCTATCCAGCCTATTCCACCTCACTATACTCTTGAACTATTCTAACAAAAAAAAACCCTCATAACCTACCCCACTTGACCTATATAATCTATATTTCTATGATGTTCATCATTCTGGGCTGCTAGGTTATGAACAATGCTTAGACCCAGACATCCTGTTAACCTCTGTCTCGACTACTCCACCCTACTGAACTCCACTATACATATTGTACCCTACTTAACCTACTCTACCTATCCCACCTTACCTAACCTACTCTACCTAACCCACCCTACCTAAACTAATAACATTAACAACTAAAACATTGTTAAAAGACGAACTGGTAACAGAGCAATGCAAGAAAGAGATAGCGCTATCCGCTTTGTTGAATGATAGACAAGGACATTGCCATTATAGCGTGGACCTCACTATAGGTACTATAGTGAGGTCCACGTTATAATGACAGTATTTGATCAACTTTGGTTTTGCTATCCTTGTCTATCATTCGACAAAGCCGGTGGTACTATCCTTTTCTAGGTCCACAACGATGCCAATTAAGTTTTTGACAGTGTAGAAATATAATTAATTAATGGAGAGAATCGGCATCGCTATTCTTCTATCTTTATCCACTGCCATTATAACATGGACCTCACTACTTTTACTATTACTAAATAGGTATCAGTCTACTTGACTGTCAATACATGTCCTTGTTTATATGGCAATAAAAACAATTGATTTGCATACTCATGGTAGATGAAAATGATATAAATATAATTATCAGAATATTTGGGAGTTTTAGTGGAAATAAGATTCAACAAACGGCATAATGATCAGTAACTGTTGAATGCATAACAACAGATGATGCACATAAAAAACGCGGAATTTTAACAAAAAAATGGTCGATACAAGTACCGCTGGCCGGCCGCGTTATCTTGTCAATGCAGGCGACAAACCCCGCATCACTCAGCACATCCAAGTAGCGCTCCTCAAGAGAGCCAGGTGCAACGTTCAGCGTTCGGCTAGCCTTATAATGGCAGTAGAGAAAGATAGAACAACGTTGCCGAACATCTGTCTTGTCACCTCGCCTTCTATAGACAGTAGCTGATACAGGTTTATTGATGTAATATTAACTGTTAATTCTCGTTTAAAATAATCAATTATAGGTATTTATTAAGCGAGAAATTATATTTTTCAATAATTTCATAATATTGAATTTACATAATTGAGATGAAATATATTTTGTTAATTAGTTATTAATTCTACATTGTTAAAAGACGATCTGGTAACAGAGCAAAGCGAGAAAGAGAGAGCGCTATCTGCTTTGTTGAATGATAGCAATACCATTGCTAATCAAACACTGCCATTATAACATGGACCTCACTATATAATATGTACTATTCCTTTTACTATTACCATAAGGGAAACAATAGCGTAAGTAGATATTTCATGGTATAGGGCGTTTATGTCGCAACTGTTACTGTTATCTCAAGCCGATAGTTCATGTAATTCTTTCCCGTGAAGCTGTGTGACACTGGAAGTCACTCATATTGTGCCGTTCATACACTCTCACTCCAACAAAACAGTAAAATTTGACAATAATAAACAGTAATCGGCTTGAGATAACAGTAAAAGTTGCGACATAAACGTCCTATACCATGGGATATCTACTTACGCTATTGTTTCTCTATGCTATTACTAACCAGTCTACTCGACTGTCGATACATGTCCTTGTTTATATGACAATAAAAACATTTGATTTGCAAACTCATGGTAGATGAAAATTATATAAATATAGTTATCAGAATGTTTGAGGACATCATTTGTTATTTAATACGGATTTTACATGCAAGTTGAATCTTCACGGGTTGAGATAATTGATCTGACATGATGGAGTTTTCATTACGGTACAAAAGAGAAAAATAATTCCAAGATTATTTAATATATTTACCAAATCTCCAATTCGGGGCCACTACGAAACGTTGCTCCAGCATCTCTTGCCTTCTGAATGCTCTGCATAATTCTGTTTAAATTGCCATCAAAGTCGAGAGCCCATTGGTTGAGGGTGCTCACGGCAAGTGTAACCTTACGACCCATTTTGCTACAAGTAAATAAGAAATTATGATTAAATAGTACAAACATCAACTTTTGAATAAAATAAGTAGTACTGTCTCTAGGTGACGATTTTCAAAGTAGTAAAATTCCTTTTTCTACAAATTCTCAAGTAGGCCTAATCAAATAAAATTATTTAAACTGCAGAAGATATACGCGTATATGAATTTTGTTATTATTGACTCGAATTTCATTCATTTTCAATCTCTTCAATCTTTAGAGTATATCTATATTCATCTATATTTAAAAAAATGAATGTCTGTTTGTATGTTTTGTTTGTTCCCTATAGACTCGAAAACTACTTGACAAAACGGCATGAAACTTTGGGAATATGTTGTGTGAATATTGGGGATGGTTTCTGACCAGAAATTTGAAAGGGGGGCTAATAATTATAATATATTAATCCATTTTGTTTTCGAAATTGTCGGCCGAGCGGCTAGAAACGTAGAACGGGAAGATTATCATGATTCAAGATCATGTTGTGATATGATTTAGCATCTAAACTTACCAGCTGTAATAAGCACGTCACTCTGTGATAAAATTGTTTACTGGTATTAAAACGGTAGTTTTAAGCACATGGGAAGTCCGTATTGCGATGTAAATGAAAATATTGATTGTCAGATAAATTTCATGATTCATCAAAAAGTCAAGTGTGACATGAGATACATTGACTTTTTGGCGGTACGAAGTTCGCCGGGTGAGCTAGTAAAAAATAATAATGACATCTTTTCCATCCTCTCGAAGAAACTCGAATGGGCGGTAATAAGCTATTTATTTTTTATTTACAACAATATAATGTGAGCAAACGGAAAAAATCCAAAAATTGCTCCCCAATCAAAAGAGTTACATTGATTAAGGAGAAAATGAATAATATTCATTATGAGGAAAACTATTCTAAAGCTGCGTGTACACTGGAGTTAATAACAAAAAGATATTAACTTGACTGAATCGTCAAAAATTTATTTCAACAAAAGTTAATAACTCGTGTTTTTAACAAAAAATTCCTTGTTATAAAAGAAAACGTTATTAACATAATGTTAATGAATTATGTTATTAACATCAGTTAATAACAAAAAATTTAAAAACTTTTGTTATTAACTCCGATGTAAACGCAGCTTTAGTTAGTGAAGAACAACAAGATTATAATAAGATAGTCTTATACTAGGATACAATAAAAAATATGAGAAAGTGATAAGAGAGACCAAGAAACTATGTGAGAGTTATGATAATTGAATTTGAAATGATTTATCATGCGGTTGTTTGGTGAATGAAAGTGACTATTGGAGTTGCATTATAAGGATTCTGAAACTGAAACACCGTGAAACTTAATATTATAAGTGTCATTAGCTATTAGCAGTATATTTAAACAGTTTTATTTCATCTTATTTTATAGATGAAAAGCAGAGCCTTGAAAATGGAATATCAAATTTATATGGAAATTGAATTGCTCGAGAATCGTGTCTTACAAGTACTAAACAGCTCACGTATGTTGGTACAAAATTTCTACAACTTTAAGAATATTTTTATAACATCAAATTTGATGAGGAATTTGTAAGCAAAGTTGTAAAATTGGGTTATTAAACCAAATGCCTCAACAAACAAAAGTTACTTACTTGGATGTTGATTACGTTGCTAGGATACATCACGACTGTTATATAAAATCAATGTTCAAGGGCAATACAGGAGATAACTCAACAGTTCAACGGACTGACAAAATGAACTCACCTCATCGATTTGTCAACATAACTATAATTGAACATGATTCATCCAATTCTTACTAATCAAGATTGTTAAAGTTTCTGATGCTTTAATAATTGAAATAACAATGACATTATAAGCATAGCGCCTGTTTTTCACCAATATTCTAAGAATACAAAGTATATGTGATCACTTTTGTCAGTAATTTTAAGTTGACTTTGGTAGATGTAAATAATTTTTGGGTAGTAGTTCTAATAGAAATTCCTGTTCAGCTCTCTGTTTTCAACTTTTCCTTATGTAATTGCTAGATTAGCAGATTAGTTGTGACTAAATTGCACTAAATTATATGCTAAAGACTGGTAATTTACTAGATATTTCACTGAAATATTTCAACTACAAGCACTTGGCTGCAATGAGACAGGCTGCCATGTAATACTGCTGATTATTCGAGGTTGTCATATTCACTATTAATAATCATGTAGCTTGCAGCCGCTGAATTTTTCAAACGTTTTGTTAACCCTCAGCTGCTCTCCTTGACTTTGAAACTCCTGAGAGGCCAAAATACGCTCTTACGACTACTTTTGACAATTGGAAAAATAATTTTAATCATTTCACCACTTACTTATCTTTTGAAACCAAAAAGTTCTAGTATGTCGAAAATGTCATGTTTTTTGCTCAAAATGACGAACATGACTCCAACATAAATTAGAAAATAACTATTGATCGGATGAAAATGATTCAGACACAAATAGTGAGGAGACATTCTTCCCGTTATTTTAAAAGCCTATAAGATTCTTACTTATAACGACATACCATAATTCTGAGAAAAGTTATAAAGAAAAACATATTTTCGCGATTTTTTCAATTTCATAGAAAAATTTAATTTCATTTTGAACCTTTAACCCACAAACATTTTCATCACTACTGGTATCATTGGGGATGATATTCTAAAATCAATTCTGTGGTTGAATTAGAAAGTTTGACAAAGTCGCGGTTTACACGAATTGGCAAGGCTGTAATTTCCTTGGATGGAGGGCAAAAAGTCTCAACTTATTTTATATAAACTATAGGCAGCTTTGCATTGGTTAGGTGCATCCTCAATCCGTCGCTCAGTTGCAAACCTCTTTAGGCTGGCTACTTACGATGAGACATGCATGAACATGCATGTTTATCATGCACACACACACATGTTTATCATGCATGTTTTGTCATCAGCGAGAGGCTTCCAACATAAAATAAGCTACCATCTTATTGTCTTTTTTCTTTATGGCTACTTTTGAATATATATCTCAGTAACCGCGGCGGCTCAAGCCACGCTCGAGTGGTCCCTGAGGATTTGCAGCTTTAGTTAGCTTGATCCTCCTCAGTATTGGTATTTTAATATGAGGGCACTTTGCACGTACAAGATACATACTTTTACAGAAACATGTGCTACGAATGATGATGTTTAGGGAGTTTCTTGGTGACTTGTTATGCTGAGGTAAAAAGTACTATGGTTTAAAAGTTTTATTTTTGAACCCTATTTACTCTGATTCGAGACTCATACGCAATGATGATCAAGGCAGGCTCCCTCATCTGAGACGAACCCAAACCGTGTTGTCAGTAGAGAATGTCCTTGAAATATTTTCAAAGTTCTTTTTATGTAAAAAACCTAGGAAAGTCTGTCTTCTGTGGCCCAAAAGAATCTATTTCCACTGTCACTGTTATATACACGAAAAAAATTAATCTACCAGATGAGTCCTTAAGTATAATCTCGGTACGCCGATATTCAGGATGCTAATTTAAAATTTTGCCTGGTTCCATCCAAAATTTGGTCGCCTTTTTCTATTTGTAAAGATATAGATATGATCCTAATCCAGATGTAGCTACATGAGCATCAATATTATGCATTATGAAAAAGATAAATTGGACATTGGATCCTAAAGTAATTCACTAAACCGAGAAAAATTTCAAGGTATTAATCCCATAGCCAAAAAAGTACCAAAATATAGTGTTCTAGAGAATACATTTTTTTACTCCACATTTCTCAGTAATTACAAAAAGTACGAGTACTTCAAGGTATTCATTCAGTCTGATAATACCTGAGCTTACAAGAAAGATATAAAATAATAATTGCTGTATACGGTAGGTCTAAGTATAAATAATTATAGACATTTTTCTTATTGATTCTAGACAGACTTGAAAATAAAGTTGCAACACTGAATTTACGCAATATTCCCAAGAATATAACTTGCAGTGATAGCACAGTAAATTTATTAAAACATTTGTATAAGTTTTATTAAAAATTGATAAATAATAAACTAATTGAAAATAATGAAAAATGTAATTTTATGATGAAAACTAACCTCAAACCAATATTGTTCCGTCAAACAGTATGGTCCAATCTTAATAACGTTTATCTCAGTTATAAATGACACCTACACTACCACTCATGATCCATTAAGATAGAGGAGATAATTGAAACTAGTTTGAACAGTTTAAATTAATTGCAAAAAATTAATAACTGTCACCTTGATTCAACTTCAACATCAGAGATAAAAACAAAACAAGCGGCCGTGTTCCGTGTTGTTGCCGGACAGTCATACCAACCACAAAGTCTAAAATACATTAAACTATATATTTTTGGATTATCGCATAACAGTTGATAAAATAATTATAATATCAATATCGAAACAAAATTCAAAAATTCAGTCATGAAATTCTTCTATTGAGTTACACTGGAAAAATATAAGTGGGAATAGATTGTTTGCACTTATAAACAATTGACCGCTTAATTCAAACGTGCGTTCAATATGGGTCGCCGGCATTCCTGCAGTCAGTGGAAGTGGCAAAGCTGAATTTTTTATCAAATTCTACTTATTATACATGGCTTTTTGGTTTGAAGTTTGAAAAGTCTTGACGAGCTGAGAAGAATGAGCTGTAGTGCGAGAAGATCCGATCATTGTGTCGAAAGTTATAAGTGTTTGAAATTTTGATCCTTGACGTGTCCTTATAAGCGCCTCCCCCTCTAGGAGATCCGTAAATTAAGTATCTAACGGGTGATCTGTTAGAAAATAACCCTTCCTTGTATAACAAATTGATCCAAAATATTGATTCGATTGGTAGGAAAAGGCTTTGAAAAGCTATTACAATGTAAATTTTTATTTTAGCTGTGTAGGACATGGTTTTTCATTTTTGCTAGTATTCGATCCCCCTCCCCACAATACCAAATTTCAAAATTTCTGTGAAATCTTGTTCAGAATTCATTGTACTTTCACATGATTCACATATGTGATTTATCATCATTACTTCATAATCCTTGAAGTTATATAGAGTGGAAGTGGTGATTTTCCAGAATCATTTTTTAAAAAACTTGAGAAATACTCCTTTTTAAAAATCTGTAGCTCCAAAAACAAAATTTTAGGATGCTGTTCGAACACAATATTTATTGAAAATTTAATTGTCTTTAGTTTTGTTAAAAATACCTTCTCTAGAAAACATCGAAGTTTAGACAAAAAATTGAAAAGTCCCAAAAAGTGGGGGTTTTTAGGGGAAAAGCCGCCCTCTGGCATGTCGAATTCAGCGCCCCAAAACACATATAAAAACAATGAGGAAAATTCTTTCGGGGCTGTTTCCTAAAAAATGACAATTTGACTGCACTACTGAGTGTTATAAAAATGACGATTCCGGGTGGAAGATATTATCAAATAGAAAATATTAAACAAAGAAGACAATAGGTACCGTTTGACTATGAAGTAGCCTGAATGAATTATCCAAAAAGATAGTTTATTGAAAAATATGTCTGAGATTAAATATTGAACTAAGTTATTCCAGAGCAACAATGGCCAACAAAAAACCCTGAGTCTGGGAAATAAAACAAAAAAATTCTGTGAATCACCGTTGTTGATTTCAGAAAATTGAGACATTTAAGTTGTGGGGAAAAAAATTTGGGAGAAATAAGAGGAGGACCGTACCAAAAATGAGGATGTTGAAACGTTTTTGACATGACATTTCCAAATTGCAATTTCATGGTCGGAAAACTTGAAACTTTCCAACCAGATGTATGTAACTAAATAATCTATATTGATGTCCACGTTATAATGACAGTGAAAAAAGATAGAAGAACAGTGTTGCCTGTTCTCTGCCTTAATTAATTAAATATTTACATTGTCAAAAACAGACTTGGCATCGTTGCGGTGCTAGAAAAGGATAGTATGTACCTGCTTTGTCGAATAATAGACAAGGATAGCAGCATCAAAGTTAATCAAATACTGTCATTATAACGTGGACCTCACTATATAATCAACTAGAGCAATGTAATGAGCTTTATTGAATTTCTTTATAATAATATATAGTAAAACGTAACATAATTGACTAACTGAAGTGCTTTCTGTAGTTTTTTGCTATTCTAGTCCCTACGGTACGTACCAGACCACTCACTGTCTAGAATAGTGCTATTCTCTCATCCCTTATATTTTTTTAGTTTCGACTCATTCAACATAAAGAAAATTATGACATTATAAGATAGTTTTCAAGACTGATCCAGTCAAAATGGAAAAATTTCGGGGGGGGGATATTCATCCCCATATCCTGCCCTGGATACGCCACTGGGTACATGACTTCATTCAACTCTGAATACCCCCCTAAGTGATGAGGAAAGCAAAGAGATACAAAGAAGGTTCATTTCATCACGCTTTAAATGAGCATGGTTCTCAGAAGAACTCGACCGGCAGAAGAGCCTATATTTGTGCTTCTCAACCATTTTACAAGACCTCACCACAGATATAATTCTTTTGATATACGTAGCCGTCGTATCTCCTAATGTTAATCAATCCGTCTATTTCAAACCAACGTAGCGTAGATTTAACATTAGGAGATTTTCTAACTACGCTATAGTCAAATGTATGATGGACAAATAGGGTTTTAAATATTTTTTTCTTAGGTTTTAGAATATTAATAATTTCTAATTAATTTCAGAATCACTCAATAATTATAAAGTACCGTATCAATTTGTTTTATTCTATAGGGTAATTGGGAAAACAGAAGAGTAATAGCTGATGTGGTTGAAACTTATTCTTTCTCTTCCAAAAAATCAAACATTTACAAAAGTGCTACTATTATTGAAGAATGCTTCTAACAAAATATCATCACCATCAAAATATCATCCTAAAAGCCATCACAATATTCATTATTGATAATATTGATCACATTAAAACGGAATAAATTCAGTTCATTATCTAAATTATTATATGCCAATCATTCTTCACAGCACTCATTGAACGTATGAACTGTTTTGATATTTGATAATAATATTCTAACAAGATTCTAGTTATGAATTGAAGCTGGCAATTTCTATTTAGTTGAATGTTTTATCCTTTGAACTAAAACTAATTAATTTTCAGAATAAAAGAGTAATAATGGATTTTGAAAATTGAGTTTTTGGTGTTGTATAATTTATATTCAACTCAGACACAGAAGAACATGCTTTGCTTTGAATCATAGACCATGATCATAAATATTTAAAAAGAAAATAATTATTGGATAATACTGTATTTGTAAGTGTATAGACCACATACTCATCAGAAGCAATAATAAGTCCGATGAAACATCCACTAAAAATGAAATTTGTTCAGTTATATCATTATAATGTCTGTGGGTATAGAGTCAACACTCATAAATTATTAAAGCATTTAAAAATAAATATGAAAAAAGAGAATAATTTTTATTTATTTTCTATCGAGAGCTATGTAATCTGAAGTGGTTGTTCATAGGGCCCTCGTCAGCATAGCCAGCTATCTCTTGAGGTATTACAGAAGTCTCCTCAACTCCAGTGCAGGGACGACACATGCAATCCAGGGGAGCTTTTGTGTTTACCTGCAACAATAAATCAATCAATTATTTTTACTTTCCTTGCCCTATTACCATAGGTAAGGAAAGTATTGCTTTCCAAAAAAATTTAAGGTACCCTAATTTCATGATTTCCATACGTTTCATTACTTTCCTTGCCCTATTACCATAGGTAAGGAAAGTATTGCTTTCCGAAAAAAATTAAGATACCCCAATTTCTATACGTTTCAAGGTCCCCTGAGTCCAAAAAAGTGTTTTTTTGGGGTATTGGTCTGTATGAGTGTATTGTATGTGTGTGTGTGTACACGATATATAATCTCCCAATTAACGGAATGACTTGAAATTTGGAATTTAAGGTCCTTCCACTATAAGGATCCGACCCAAATAATTTCGATCAAATTAAATTTAAAATGGCGAAACTGTAGTCAAAAACAGGGCTTTTTGCGATTTTCTCGAAAACGGCTCCAAAGATTTTGATCAAATTTATACCTAAAATAGTCATTGTTAAGCTCTATCAACTGCCAAAAGTCCCATATCTGTATAAATTTCAGGAGCTCCGCCCCATCTATGCAAAGTTTGATTTTAGATTCCCAATTATCAGGCTTCAGATGCAATTTAAACAAAAAATTCCAAATGGAAAATATTGAGCATGAAAATCTCTACAATTAATGCTCAGTAACATTTTTACCTAAAATTTAAAATAAGCTCGAAATTCGAGAAAATGTTATTATTTCAATTGCAAACTGTTGATTCTATTAAATCATTCACTAAGAAGAGATAGCAGACTTCGTGTGTCTGCAGCGCTAATGTCCTGTCACCAGCTGGCTTTGATCTTTGAATAGTAGACTTGAGATGCATGGGAACACTAGCGTCAGGTGATAAATTTTCATAACGGCAAGGAAAGTTGTGTGAGTGCGCCACACCAGATTTTTGATAATCTTAAAAATTGCATAAATCTCAAAACCTCTATGGAAAATAGCAGTAAACTCAGACATATTCAAAAATTGTTTAAGAGAGAGTTAATACTCGTACCTAGGCCTTTCTTTACCTCTGAAATAATTTTCGCTTTTTTTAATACCTCTGCAGACCATTTGTAAGGTTTTTATGAAGCCTTCAAAAACCATCTATTTTAATGCAAAATTACTAGGCTATATTAAAGGAATAGAAAGAGAAATGGAGAAGTTGGAAGGAATTGGGAAAGAGAAAATGAAATGAAGTGGGTAACATTTCAAGGGAAAGATCAAAGTAGTAGTTTTATGCACTCTTATGTGTATCCAAGGCTCAATATTCTACTGTGAATTACTTATTTTTTATTATCACAGTAGCTTATTATCAAATTATGAATATAGAGATAATTTGCCAATTAACAGGACGAAAATCAATAAAACTTGGCATATAAACTATGAACATTACACATATGCTGTTGCTGGGAATTTCTATGAATTATTCCCAATGTATTGGAATGTTAAACTATATGTACACCCTTGAGAGTGTGTGAATCAGCATAGTTCTCCTCATTATCATTCAATCCTCTATTGTTCAAGAGAATAAAATGTTTCAATTCCAATATTCTTCAAAAGGTCAACTGTTGTTATTAATAATAAATAGTGATTACGGTACTTTTAGTGTAGTTGAGAAGTTGGTATTAAGGTAATTACGATATTCATATTAAATAAAGACTAAGAAATTGTCAAGAACCACCGATTTTATTTAAAGTAGAAAGACCGGTTTCGGTTTACACCATGGTCAATCTCTGATAAACTATAAACTCTAGATATAGATTTTAACCGGTCCCCTCTTCTGTTTATTTGATTTAAATAGTGATTACCTACCTTGCGAAATTTCTTTTCTCCTGGTTTTGCTTTTGGACAGAACAGAGACACACTAGCTTCCCTCTCTCCACTCTCTTGGCAGCACATGCATGATCTTTCCATTTGCCATATTTTTGACCCAGAAACCTGTAAGAAATAATCAAATTATTAATATATGAATTCGATGTGGAGCCTTTTTTAAAAATTATTTATGAACCTCAACGAAGTCTTCAAAACATTAATTGATCACTTTTGAACAACTTAATTACGACATAAAAGTGATTATTAACAAGTTCGTAATGGGAACAAACATGGAAGATCGAGCATTATTTGATATTTTCACCATCACCATTTTCTAGGTATGATCATCCAACTTGTCAACTAGTTCCGTTCTTATTCTATTCCCAATCTATAAGTGACAAATTTCAGTATACTGACATAATCCTGTCTGTGAAACATATTTTTTATCATGAAACTAATAAAATGTAGAATATAAATATAAAAAATGTCGTAATGTTCAACTTTCAATGTTCAAATGTATTTTCATTCAAATATATTTTTTTAAATACCTTATTGAAACTAGTCCAATTTTCAATAACAATTATTATTCCAAGTCATTGTCCTTAATAAAGCATCAAATAAAACTTTCAACACGATGTAAAATTCCAATAATACGGGTTGGATGAGATAGTTGATTTTTTTGATAATTTTCAGTATTTTTATTTCAATATCAATTTCATAAGCTCATTAGTCTCTAGTTGAATGGCTTGATCTATTTCCCCTTATCTTGATAGATTCGATTAAGTTAGAGTACACTTCATATATATTACAATTTCCAATGGATAAAATTTCAGTCTTTTTCATTTCTAGTGTGTTTTATTAAACATAAACCACCAGAGTGCAGTTCATATATTACATTTTCGCCACACTGCACAGAAAGCAGCTGTTTTCCAGTCCCTACGTAGATCTGAAAGACATTGTTTGCAGACGACTCTCGTCTGACGTCAGAACAGGTTTTTTTCCGGCCTAGGCCGGAAAGAGTACCCTTTCCAACCGCTAACATGGAACTAAGAAAGGTGATCAAAAAACTTTTCATTATCTGTGTTCATTATTCAATAATTAAAAGAATAGACTAATAATATCATCTTATTGTCATTTGAAATAATAAAAAAGTATAAACTCAACCTCCCACATAATTGAACATCATCTTTTAGGTTATTTAGACAAACCAGAATAAAAAATAAAAATACTTGGACAATTTCCTGATATTCAGATTACCTCAGATTTGCTAGAGCTATCACCTTCCACTTCTGCTTTCGGAAGTGCTTAGTAAACAACTATTCTCATATATACGATTGTTTATTTTTGTGTGTGGCGAAAAATAGCGTTCGCAACACTGGCAAAAATGTTGTCTCGGCTTACGGCCTCGGACTTGAAAACCGATTTCGAGCCGGTAAAATCTCATTTTCTGCTCTAGGTGCGAAATATACTATTCCAATAGATTGTATTTCAGTATTTTTCATTTTCCTGTGTGGTTTATTGAAAGTAAACTAGGTACGGTAGTGATAAAATAGCATTGATTTTACTATCTTGTGAATAATTAATTAGAATAATTGATAATAATCTTGCACTTTCACAACACTATAATCACGGTTTACTTGAAAAGTTTCAAGTTCCTGGCTCAGTGCCACGAAACGCGTCCGTCAAACAAGAAAACCGTGAATACTGTTGTAAAAGGGCAAGATTAATATTAATAATTTACAAGATATTAATAATATCTAAAGATCAAGTAGGATGTAGACAAAAGTGTATAGATCAGTTGTGATGCCAGCTATTCTGTATGGAACGGAAACATGGCCCATTTCAAAGAAACAGGAACGAAATATGGAAGTGACTGAGATGAGAATGTTAAGATGGATGTGTGGGGTTACAAGAAGAGATAAAATAAGAAATGAATTGATCAGAGGCACTGTAAAAGTTGGACCACTGGGAAAGAAAATGCAGGAGACAAGGATGAGGTGTTTTGGGTATGTACAGCGACGGGAGGAGGATTCGGTTGGACGAAGAGTGCAGGATTTGGTTTTGGATGGTGTGAGAGGACGAGGTAGACCTAGGATGAGGTGGGGAGATAGAATAGCGGCTGACTTGCGGGAGAGTGGTTGGAGGAGAGAGGAAGCATTGGATGGGGCTTTGTGGAGAGGCAGACTAAGTGGGAGGAATGCTGACCCCATTTAAATGGGATAAGGCACAGCCAAAGAAGAAGAAGAAGTAGGATGAAGACAAAAGAAGAAGTTGATTTTACCTGTAAGTAGCTGCTACATTTTCCTGTACAAGCGAACGAAGGGATTGGTTTTGGAACACAGCCTGGGTATTGGAGCACATGGATGACGGGCGTCACCTGACACTCGTCCGAAGACACGGCAGGCTTGGCGTCCTCTTGGAGGCTCTCAGTCAGCATCATGGCAATAACAACTGCTGCAATTGGATAAGCATTATAACTACTATTGTAATGTAATTGAGCATTACAATATCTTTCTGGGTTACACCAGCCCAGATATAAGCTACTCGTATCAAAAATCAGTCATTGAATCACGGTTGAAAATTTTTAATCCTGGGTTGATGCAATATCCTTGTACTATACTATCTAGGTAAAAATGTATATGTACCCTTTTTTTAAATTGTTTACTTACGACATGTTTCGGCCATGATGCCAAGTAATCACTTGCTAATGAATTGAAATAGATCACCCTCGAATAGAAATAAAAATTCAAGTACCCCTTTTTTAAATTGTTCACTTACGTCATGTTTCGGCCATGATGCCAAGTTATCACTTGATAATGGCATCATGGTCGAAACATGTAAATAAACAATTTTAAAAAATGGGTACTTAGATTTTTATTTTTATTTCTATTCAAGAGTAGCCCTAATGGAAAAAGACTATACTATCATCTGTATACTATCCTTGGTTGTAACATGGCATGGAATTGATTCAAGCATTCTCAATTCTGTTCATGGTGTTTCCGAGTAGAGTACCGTAATATCTTGTAACAATTTTATGATATTCTTGAACTGTACTGTATTGACCGCTTCAAACTGCAATTCAACTGCATGAATAACGTACCCTATCACTGCTTAATATGGATAAATAGCTACGTGAGTTGAGGGTTAAGTACTTATTGCATTACAGTGATTTGAATTTATTTATTTGCCAAGAGCAAAATACAAAAATATATGGTTTCAGAAGTTTGGTTTGAAGAATATTTTGAATACAGTAGCCTATATATTTCTCATAGTTGAATTTTAAATTTATTTATTTGCCGTGAGCAAAATACAAAAAAATATGGTTTCAGAAGTTTGGTTTAAAGAATATTTTTTTAAGCATAAAACATTGGAACTGTAGAGTTTCCTCAAGAGAGTATTATTAAGGAGATCGCAATATATTGATAAATTTTAATAAGTCACAATAGAACACTAAGCTGGAGCAATCTCTTCTTGTTTGATATATCAATTATCTGATATTTTCAAGGTAATCAAGCTATAAAGCTCTAATTAACTGTTTCAGAATATCAACTTTATCTGCGGGGTCACTGGTCACTTTAAAAATTTGTTGAAAATTTTCTACAGTCTCATTTAATTTTTCCAAGTTCACACTCACCTAGAGTTCTTGTTTCACACACTTTTTATTTGTAAAACAGTACGGTTATATGTTCTGTATACAGCTGCGTAGGCTCTATATATGTTCACGAGTCCATAAAATGTTGTAAGATTAAACACCGATAATAAATACATGAGTATTAACTTACAATGAGTCCAACTCTCTCATTATTAAAATCGATTACCGTATTATCAAATAACTTATTATGTATAGCCTTCATAATAAAAATATTATTTTCGTCACACTCAAAAAACAGTACATTATTTACATTAAATTCTTGATTTCTTTCCACTATTCTACACTATTAAGAAAAAAATTATAATACTACCTCATGATTACTTACCTCCATGCATGAGTATCTGAATTGTGGAGGTCATTTTCAAGTTTGATATCTAAACCTAAGTACTTTTTAAAATAACAAACTTCTATTCAAGTAACATACATAGATACACTTTTATAATCCTATTTGAATAAAGGAATACGAGGGTTGTGAGTGGTTCAATGAACCTTTTAATACTGGATCAGATTCAGAGGCATCCTAGCTTATAATGGTGTTAGAAGAGGGGTTGAGCGAGCAGGGATGATTTGATCCGCAGTCGCTGACTGCGCTTTGGCCAGTGGAAGGGGAAAATCCCCCCTCCTTCTCTGCTGAAAAGCCACCCATTTTCTACTAACTTACAGTTTTATCATAAAATGTAGGGTGACCATCAGTAACCACACGTTTTCCCTACGTGCAAGGACAGACAGACAAAATATATTTATTTTAAAAAAATGCACTTTACAAAGTAATAATTTTATGTACTCATTTTCAATATGAAACAACAACAAAGAATAAAAACAACCTCATGAATACACTAAGCCAAATAAATCTTTAGAAAAAGGTCTGCCTGGGCAAAAAATGCCTGTGCGCAAACCAGAGTTGGATATTACAAGTTTGATAGGGAGAAAGGAAACTAATTTTGATGCATTCAGAATTTTATTTAATATACTGTAATTATTATTACATACAGTGAATTATTGGATGGTGAATTGATATATTGCAATCATTCAATTTCTATTAAATCAGAATAATTAGTAGAATGATATTCCTGACTAATAATGACAACTGAATAAATATGTAGGAGAAAATTAGATATTTCACAAATAGTCCATACCCTTTTTTAAAGTATTCTATAGCGTTATCAATTATACTTTTTTTGTTAAAATGAGAATTGATATTGTGAAATTTTTCCATAATTGAAAAAACACAGTTCTATTTTTGTCACATCCACATTATTTTAGGCTATTATACTTTTAGACATGACTGCAGTTTCGTGTTGAACCCAACACATCTTCAGCTGTAGCGTTGGTTTCAACAATCCTGAAACAGACTAAAAAACTGCAGTCCTGAGTAGTGACTGTAAGTCTTATAAATGTGGATGTGAAAAAATAAAACCGTAGTAGTTTTGTTATATTAATAACTAGCCGTCAGGCTCGCTTCGCTCGCCATATCCGTCTAGCCAGGGGGCTCCGCCCCCTGGACCCCCGACTGGATCGACCAAGAATAAAATCAGCAGGCTCGCTTCGCTCGCCTACATTTTTCATTTGAGCATTTTTACCATATGTTAGGACAATCCAGTCGGGGGCCAGACTAAACGTCTGGCTAAACGGATATGGCGAGCGAAGTGAGCCTGACGGCTAGTAATATAATACTCCCAGGATTGAAGTAGCAGTGCCCAATCAATTTTTCCGCGATGAATGCATTTAAATCTTCAACTTGGTGCCAACCTAACAAAGTCAACTCAACTTAATGCCAACCTGACAAAATTATTAATTTAGTTGCCACTTAACAACTGTTTCGAAGAGGTACTCTATCTAGATTATAGTTATATAGTAACATATGATATGGAAATTTCAATTATAATTAAGAGATTAGGAGAAGAAGAATATACATGCTAAAAGACGAACTTTAAACCCTTAAAAACAACCCTCAGAGTTAAAATATTGCCAAAATATTTCTTAGTGCGCCTCTAAAGGGCCAACTGAACATACCTACCAAATTTGAACGTTTTTCGTCCGGTAGATTTTTAGTACTGCGAGTGAGTGAGTGAGTGAGTGAGTGAGTCAGTCAGTCAGTCAGTCAGTCAGTCAGTCAGTGAGTGAGTGCCATTTCGCTTTTATATATATATATATATATATATATATATAGATGCATTGGATCACTTATCGAAACAATAAAACATGTCTAATCCCATACAAAGAAATGACCACCATCTTTTTAATTTCATATTCCATGATATGATTAACATTATTGTTCTTTGATGACATGTATATAAAATTTGAAATTATAGTACCAATTGTTTATTGTTTTTGAAGGGACGAATTATTCAAGGATCCAAAGGTTCAAAGAACCCCACACGTCAACCGAAGCTTATTGTGTTCCCAAGTAGTATGTTAGTTAGGCAAACCATTACCTGTGTTCTTTACAAGAAACAGGAGTTTTCCCTATACTGACATCCCATTCATCACCCGGTTGCTTGTTGCAATCCAGTGTGATATGCTTGGAAGTCTATTCAGACTGATTAGTCCTCGTGACCTACGTGAGTTCCACTCCTGCCCTACTTTGAAGATCCTACCGCTGAGAAAGGGGTGGCCAAGTTGCCTCTAGGGCGCCCGGCCACCCTTGACTCAGCCTCTTGACCCACATTTGTGCCTGGAGTTTCACCCATCTCTGGTCTCTTGGGTTTTCTCTTTTGCCCCTCCGAAACTTCGCAGGGTCAGAAGCCTCACCTCTCCCAAGAAGTTTTGCCTAAATGGCCGTCCTTCTTTGAGCAGTGGTGAGGTTTGTCACTCCACCCAAAACTCGTGACCTACGTGAGTTCCACTCCTGGTCTTTATATAGGTCCTTCCGCTGAGAGAGGGGACGCCAAACAGCCTCTAGGGCGCCCAGCGCCCGACGACCCTCGACTCAGCCTCTTGACCCACATTTGTGCCTGGAGTTTCACCCATGTCTGGTCTCTTGGGTTTTTCTTTTTGCTCCACCGAAGCTCTGCAGGGTCAGAAGCCTCACCTCTCCCAAGAAGTTTTGCCTGAATGGCCACCCTTCTCTGAGTAGTGGTGAGTTTTGGTCTCTCCACCCACAAAATCGTGACCTACGTGTGTTTCACTTCTGGCTTCTTTATAGGTCCTTCCGCTGAAGGAGGGGTCCCCAAATTGCCTCTAGGGCACCTGGCCAACCTCGACTTAGCCTCTTGACCTACATTTGTGCCTGGAGTTTCACCCATCTCTGGTCTCTTAGGTTTTCTTTTCAACCCTCCGAAACTGCCCTGATGGGGCAGATCCCGTGGGTTTGAAGGCAACTTCTGTAGTTGCCTTGAGGTCCATTTTAGTCGCCTCCTACGACAAGCAGGGATACTGTGGGTGAATTCTGGTTTTCAACACATTCTTGAGTACGATGATCGACTCAAAGCTTCCCCAACCCCCAGGGGGCATAGTTCCAATATTGGGAATCCTCAATATTTTATGTTTCAAATAACATTACTACTGTGGGCTAAAGATATAAGTTTGTTAGCCCAGTCATAGCCCAAAACACTTTAGCTACACACGTTGTAGTAGACGTCTAATTTACCGGTCATGTTATTTGAGAGATTCGACTATATTAAAATATGGAATCGTATATTGTTGATTAAAAAATAATTTATGAAGTGTAAAATTCACTATTGGATACAAAATGAATTCTAATACAATGAATAATATTTGAAAAATAATGAGTACCGTACTACAAAATTGAATCCAATAATGAATTTTGCACTTCATACCATCATTCATCTCCAACTGTTAATAGCCCACCTTTTGTTGTAATTATTTATTAAATCATTTATATATATTATTACAATAAGTACTTGCAGTAGTGACAAGCAGATGCTCTTACATAGAGAACATTGCTGTGAAAAATGTACACTGAGCATACGGTGTGTATATCTCTTGAATTAATATTTATCAGAGTATTATTAGGGAACTGATAAGGAAAGACTATTTAATAATAGAACTTATTCTGTAGATAATAATTTTTGGATTATAACAACGCTCTACTGAGAAAATAAATACCCTAATTCTCTATTAATAGGCCTACTAATTATGATTCTGCAAAATATTTCTTGGAAGTTTTGAGGAATACTCGTTGCTGCAGATTAAATAATTGTAATTGGCAAAAAGTACAAGAATCTATTTAGAGTAGAATGACAAATAGTTGTAGTCTACTTTTGAAGAATAATAATGTTTGAGTACCTACCCATATATCTTACACATAGTCCGAAAAAGCCTAAGTCTTGTAATTGTTCACTTTACAAAATTGTCAGTTCCTAATTATTTTCATGAAGTAGATTTTTAAATTTAGATGCTTCAAAACCAAACATGGAAGAAATATTTAACATTATTATCACTAAAATAGGAAATATTTGTTTTCAATCCCCAGCATATTCTTTCTGCATGTAAGGTACTGTAATCCATGTACCGATCTTATTACTGAGATATCAATAATGATTGTTATACTTTATGGACTATTTGAATTGGTTTATTTTTTCAACTTGAACGATTTTGGAGTTGGTTATTGAAACAATACATTTACATTAATTTTACATAGTAAGTGTTAGTTGATGTAGAGCGCTGAGGGAGTAGAGCTACAGACCACCTCCCACTGTTTTGATTTATGGCTCAGTTCATCACACATCATTTTGCTTTTAACAGAAACATATTTTCATTCAGGAGAGGACTTTCTCTCTATCAATATAGGAATATAGGCGCCATCCATAGTATTCAAGTATAAAATTGGATCATTAGAAATGAGGTCAGACAGTAACCAGAAAATATTTTTTATGGACTTCAATGATACATATTTGGTTGGGATAAAAAATTATAGATGTAGGTTTTTCGATCCATTCCGAACTGCTATTTATTAACATACGGTTCTAATGTATTATAAGGTACAACGACGTGCAGTCTCTTAATTGACGTCATTGTATAAAACATTGTTGTTTAAAACACGTCGTTGTATAAAAAATTGAAACCGTGTATGAGGAATTATTATCTCCCAACTCCACTTTGTTGAATGTTGGCATACAATAAATTATTACCGTAACTTATTAGAATATTTGGACGCTATACTTTAAATGATACTGTAGATGACTGTGTTAAATGCCTCTTAAGAATAAAGTCTTATACGTTTATTCTAAATTTTATAGTTATCTTATTGCATAGAAATCAATTTTTGATAATCCTGTGTTTAATTCCAAGTTTAATTTTGACTGTTGAAATAGAAGAGTTTTTAAAATATTTTTTAATATTGGCGGTTAGTGAATTATTGAGGGTATTATAGGCTTGATTTGTTTGCTGAACCAAGTTTTAGTTCTTTGGAACTTTAGTTTTATGAACTAGAATTTATGAATTTTTTAGAACTTATGATTACTATATGAAATTAAATGAAAATACTCTTTATTGGGCGGAGTTTGAAGTCTTCTCTACTACTGAAATTTGACATATCTACTGGAGAAATATCTATCCTGACATAATCTAGCACTTGGATAAGATATAATACTGTTAATGAATGAAATGAAACAAGTTACCGTATTTATAGATTGATATCTCAAGAGATATCATTCTGAATTCATTGATTAAACTTACAAAAAAGCATTAAATGGCATTTCGATCAGAATTTTCATGAAAAATGGCATAGTTTCATCAATTTTAATCCATTAATAGGAATAATTGTATCTCAACTGTAAGATTCTAAGTTGTCCTTCATATAAAAAATACCATAAGCTTCTGGAAAAATTCCATATTTTTAACTCATTTTTTTAAACTACCCACCTTAGAAGTTTATTCATTTCTCTGTAAAGATGCGGAGATTTAGAAAGATTCTCAAAACTTTTATAGGCGATTTAAGTGGAATAGAAGATAATATAATATCTACTTCAAATGAATACATAAGAAACGTCCAGTTAATTGCTCATCTTCTTCTTCATTTCAAATTACATTTATGAATAAACTTATTTCAAGAATTGATAAATTATAGCGTTCAAAGGTTTTATGCTAGAAATAGAATAACTTAAATGAATTTTCAAATTCTCCAATTTGATCTGATGCTGATTTAATTGTCATTACAATGTTTTTCTTAACCATATAAGTGAAGATAAGTGAACCATGAAAAATATTCAACCATCTCTTTCTAATAATAGGAAATATCCATGAAGAGCGGCACCTCTAGTAAAAATCATTAATCTTAAAATTACAAATCAAAATAATTCCCGATTAATATTCCCATAACCAACATCTTGGATTTCTAAAGAGAGTCATCAAATATATCTTCAATGAACAATATTATCTTCTTCTATTAAAACTTAAACTTATAGAAACTAAAAACTAATAGAAACTTCTAAAAATCCCAATAAAATCAGAGAAAAGTTGTTGTCAGTGAAGTATTGTATTGAAATATTTCTAGGAGAACCTGCGTTTCTCCGAATTTCAATAAGTGATTAATTGATTTTCCGAGAGGCAAAATAAGATTTGTTTCAATTTTTGAAGGAACAATAATAGCTGGATTCCAATGCTAAAACTACAAAAATCTGATAAATGAAGTTTTTTCATTATGAAAATCCAGAATAACGAATTATAAGAATGCCAATAAGGGAAAATTTATATTCAAAATTACGAATTGGGAGAATACTTAGGGAAAATTCTCTTTGTTGTAGCTGGTAAGTGATAAGTGAGTAGTGGGACAATAGAGGTCATTTGCTTCACAGACTTAGTGCGAGTATTCAATATTCATTTTTCCTATTTTACTTGTATCAATACTATCAATAGGCATAGGTACTAACTTATTAGAGGAAATTGTAGATTTCGACTGATGAATCTATTATATTGGCTTCATTGGAAGACAACAATTAAGAATTTGAATTATTTTCAGACTTGACCATTTGCATAAAATTTCTTAAAAATCTTGAATGTGCTTTTGTAAGTAACTTCTCTGGTTTCACTCTTCTAGGGTACACTGAATGTTTTTATATAAAATAACTGTTTATTATCAAGTAGAAGAACTACGGCTAGTTTCACACGACAGAATCCCGTCTCCTGAAGATCATATTTCACAGCTCTCCTTTGCTTTCGCATGGGGATCTTACAATCAAGCCGACGTTTGCTCAAAGTATAACTCATCACTTTTTCTCAAAGTCCAACTTCATTAAAAAAATAGATAGAAGATTTCTGATTTCGGATTTGGATTCAGCGACCCCAAATTCTTTAAAGCAATAACTTATTCCTTGTTTTTCGGGTATTTTCGAAAAATGGGACTTCAAAGAAACGCTTCAAAGAATTTGGGGTCGCTGAATCTAAATCCAAAATCAGAATCTTTCTATCTTCATTTTCAATAAAAATAAATTTTGAGAAAAAGTGATGACTGGAGAGACGTGTAGGATCTTCATGTGAAAGCGGCGATTTGTCCGCTAGTATCTCGATCAAGACCGGTTTTTGCCAGCCTCGAGGGAGAAATGACGAGACAAAAGCCGGTTCCTGGCTCGGGATCCCCATGTGAAAGACACGATTGGACACGAATGTACTTCGACAAAAAATGTGAACACTGTTCAGTGTTCAAGTTGCACGTCTCCTATCGTGTGAAAGAGGCCTACAGTTTGTACCGTATAACGTACCATATATCATATATAAGTAAAAGGTTTTCAGGCCAACCTATAGTCAGATATTTCAGAATTGAGCTTATTGCGACTGGTTCACCATAGAGAACGACACAACATACAATAGTATTTATGTAGTGATTTTTTACGTAGGTAGTAATTTTTTCAAGTCCCAAGTAGTGAAGTCTTATTCAAAAATAACTATACTGGAGACCCTACACATATAACAAAAAATATTTTGAAAGTCTTGCATAAAAATTAAAACCTGAATTGGTTTGATATATAATGATAATTTAGTACCCACTTGCTAATTTAAATTTAGGTGGTTGAAGCTCCATTTAAGAGCAGAACTTAGACAAGAAGCTATCTCTTGACAGCTTTTACACTTTTTAACATGTTTCATTCTTTAAAATTCTCCGACTATTAAAATAAAGTTTTGAGCCTGGAATTAAACTTATTTTTGACACCTAGTGCCGGTTGCATTTTAACCGTGATTAATTCCTCGACAACCAGTCAGAGAAGCCATCTTTTCAAAAACGCCTTCTCTGATTGATTCTACTGAAATTAATCACTGTTAAAATTTAACCGGCTGTTGTGGAACCGGGCCCTAGTATTAATGGGTACGATACAAGTATTACTTCTTTTATCTGATGAATCAAATCAATCTATTTCATTTCATTTTACAATCATCTTATTCTCTTAAAAAAATTGAGCTTAGGCCTACTTCCCAAGCGAAAACTAAGAAAAGCGCTTTTTTACAGTTATGCGCCGTCAGTGCTGAATTGGTGGAGAACGGAGTTCCCACACTGCTTTGTCACAATGGAAAAATTCTAATTTTATAGATAAATTTTGATATCATGTATGGAATGAGTGTTGGTGTTGTATATTATAAAACAATACTCTAGAACCGACTATGAACTTGATTGTATAGTAATTCCACAATAACATATAAATACTCGTACTAATTTTTATTTATTTCTACATAGCTACTTGTTGATAGTTTAATTACTAAACAGTAGCCTACCATTTCATTTTGTTTGAGACTTAATATTTGCGTGATTGGCCGAAAACGGTCCTGTCATCAAAAAAAATCTTGTGTGGCGCACTCACACAACTTTCCTTGCCGTTATGAAAATTGATCACCTGACGCTAGTGTTCACGCACATCTCAAGTCTACCTATAAAAAAGATCTGAGCCAGCTGGTGACAGGACAATAACGCTGGATACATACGAGGTCTGCAATCTCTTCATAGTGAATCATTTAATAGAATCAACAGTTGCCAACAGTTTGCAATTGGATAATCACATTTCCTCGAATTTCGAGCTTATTTTCAATTTTCTGTGAAAATTTTACTGAACATTAATTGTAAAGATTTTCATGATCAATCTTTTCCTTTTGAAATTTTTACAGATATGGGACTTGTGGCAGTTGATAGAGCTTATCAATGACTATTTTAGGTATAAATTTAATTAAAATCGTTGGAGCCGTTTTCGAGAAAACCGCGAAAAACCCTGATTTTGACAACATTTTCTCCATTTTAGCCGCCATCTTGGATTTCATTTGATCGAAATTGTTCTTGTCGGATCCTTATATTGTAAGGACCTTAAGTTCCAAATTTCAAGTCATTCCGTTAATTGATAGATGAGATATCGTGTACATAGACGCACATACTTTCATACAGACGCATATATATACAGACCAATACCCAAAAACATATTTTTTGGACTCAGGGGACCTTGAAACGTATAGAAGTTTAGAAATTGGGGTACCTTAATTTTTTTCGGAAAGCAAGCTATTACTATAGGTAAGGAAAGTAATAAAGGGGTACAAAACAATTTTTTTTCAATTCCCACACGAGCTTTTAGATTGTGCGTGTGTGATTTTATGAGATGATCAAACATCCATGCTGGAGTGGCAGTATTCAAACTCAGACTGGAGGGTGCATCGCCTTAGTCGGCTCGGCTATCCCGACGACAAACTATATAATAAAAATACTATTATCTTTATAGCATGACAATAATTGACAAGTACCGTCGGCCGGGGTGACTTTATCTTTCCCGGGGTGAGTTTGTCCCACTTCGCAGGAAAATATTCAAATCAGTTTATTTCCGATCTCTGTTAGCCGATAAATCTATGTTCAACATTGATAGCCGTACCCTGATCATTATCGAGGTTCTACAATCGACATCTTGTCGAATCTCGATATATTAGTTGAATTATCGACATAAAACCAAATTTTTGCTTCATCTTGTGATTTTGTTCACTGAAAACTTCCTATTAGAAAACTTATTTCTAAAATTCTTGATATCGGTGAGTACATATTATTTTGGCCTCCTTATTTTTTATTTCAATTGGTATATCTATAATATCCATAGTTGAACTGGTTAGGGTTCTGTTACTAGTTAAATTCAACAAGGTCAATTTTGGGCTAAACTTGGGGTGACTTTGTCCCAGTATAAAAATTGTGATATTATGCAGGATATGATGCAAATACAATTCAAAATATGATAAATATCATGTTTTCTACCTAATAAAACAAAATATTCACCTTGCTTGAGATTAATACGATCTTAATATTCATTTTTAGCTGATTCTGCAACTGGAGCCAACATGCCTCGACGCTAAAAAAGATCTTTAAGCAGCAGAAACTGAAATAATTTTCAAAAAATAATTTGTGATTTTTTGAAGTGGATTTCATTTGTTTTCAATTTCATTATTCATTTTAAAGGTTAATAGTTGGTTTCACTTTGTCCAACTCTTGAAAATGAACTTTTTTCCATATATTTTTCAAAGTAAGACAAAGTCACCCCAACTCCTGGTTCTCTCTTAATTTCAAAAAAATATATCTTTGTTAAAGTGGAGAAAAATATGAACTTTTCATAATAAAAAATACTCTACAAATCTTGCAAAATACAATAAAAAATATTGCAAGAGATTTGTTGCAACTCAAATATTGATTGCAAGCGATTTAAAATCTCAACTCCCCATAATTGGGACAAAGTCACCCCCGTTTACCGGTATATATTTAGCGCTCTTTCACTTTGCAAGATTTGCCACTAAATCGCTATGTACTGTGTAACTATAATAATGCCAAACTTGGTTCTGGGAATTGGAGAAGGAAAAGATAGCCTATTTGAATGACATGACGAGAAAACGTTTTATTTCGAACTTCTTACAATTTCAATGACAATTTTACACTTTACGTGAATTTCAATGATGGAGAATGATTGTACGCGTTCAATATGTATGTTTTCCATGTGATTTGTATTTACAGAATAATATATAGAGTTGATTTAGCAAAAATGTCATAGATAAACAACAAACAAGCTAACTACTCAAAAAAATGAATCATCGTTCGTTTTCAACGCGTAGTTAATACAATTAGGCTACATATTTGTAAAATTCAGTCAAGTTTAGGCAGATGAAAGCTATCGAGAATAATCACTGCACTTGTAGCATTTGCATTCGGCGGGCTCTCTCAGCCTGACGTCCATCTGGGAGTGGGGGGCGCCCGTCAGTCGCATGCCGTCAGGGTCGTAGCAGTGGGTGAGCGTGATCGTTCTCTCCCGCAAGAAGCTCTCTCGACAGCAGAAACATTCCTGCAAACAATAATTTTAAACAGGAGTTTAGCAAAAAGGAACTAATCCTTGTAAAACAGAATCCAGGATATTAATGGAAGCAATCCACAATTGAATTTTTGATTAAAGAAAAACACAAATTAAAATAGTCAATCAACCACTTTTAGTGGTTGACAGTATGTGGTTGATAATAATAATAATATTCGTATGGCTTTTATTGGTGGGGAGTTCCTGACGGAAGTTCCGCCTCGTCTGAAAATATCATTTAAGCCGTCAATTATAACTGTTAGGCCTTAGGCCTTATAACTGTCATGTAGTTGAAAATTTAAATTTGTGTTTTTTACTATGGAAAAGTACCACATCACACACAATACAACTGTGAATTAACGATTGATTTTCTTTCACTGCTGTTTGTAAATGCAGCAAAGTGGAACCTACTCTCAATTTTTTTCCTGGACATTGAATTTGCTGTTCTATATACAGCAGAAAAGGATCAATAAATCGGTTCATAGACTATATTACAGAAATATTCTATAACACAGTTTAATAATATAGAACTTAATATAAATTAGGGATGGTGTTTTCCAACTTTGTCTTTTCGTAAAAGTTGTGGGCATGTTATAAACTACCGTATCAAATGAAAAATTCAAATCTATTCAGCAGTTAAACATACATAAGAGAGAGAAAATTCAATGATTTGAATTTAAAGTATAGAATAATTCAACGCGGGGTGTGGGAGGAAATCGTTCCCCTTAGTTGGAAGGTATCACTCCGACTAGCATAATTTTCTACATTTAAGTTAAGCTATGTGGTACATCTTCTGAAAGTAAACACCACTATTTTACTATTCACATTTGGGCATCGATCATGACAATAACATCAAAGGGGTTTTGGACGCAGACTGCTTCCTTGAAATTCTTGTGAGGGGGAGAGCTCAAAATCACATTTTTGGGATCCTTAAAAAATGGTCAGCAGTGTTAAAAATGAGATTCTCACAAAGATCATAAAATGACAAAATTGGCTTGGTGGTGGGAGGGTGTCCACCCCTGGATATCATATTTTGTTTTTTAAATATGAGAAGTTATACATTCTTGTTACATTCACTTGTGGCATAAAAGGGTTCAAAATATATTAAAGAGTTTATTTATTGTTGAAAATTTAAGAGATGATTTCCTTCTATCATAATAGATTTTCCACTTGATTATTTTTTATTCATTTATACAATAAATAAGTACATTATCAAAATGATAGAGAGAGGAAAAATAGGGTAACCTTGTGCTATTCCTCTCCCAAATTTAGATAAAACATAGTCCGAAATAGGTAAGTCTTGTAGTTCTTCAATTCACAAAATTTTCAGTCCTCAAGTATTTTCACAAAGTAGATTTTCAAATTTAGATGCTTCAAAACTAAACATAGAAGAAATATTTCACAAATATTAGTAAACTATGGACACAGTTCATAAAATAGGTCCAACAAAGGTAGAATCCAATACTTGAAATGACTCTCTCTTTTGCCACAAGATTGTCGGTTTTAAATGTGGTTGAGAGTTGGGAGAAAGTCCACCACCTTTTATTTTGAAAGTTTTTCTTTGGGGAATTACCTTGAGAAAACCGGTAGGCGTTACAACACTGGGCTGCACTTGAGAATTACAAGCTCCTTCGCACTTGTTCACAGCAACATCACCGTTGCAAGTTCTCTGAAGTCTTCCAAGCTCATCAAATTCCTCTGCAATAGAAAGCAATGTTTTATATTGATTATATTCGAGCTATTTAAAAAAAATGTGAACAGCTTTGTAATCTGATGAAGGCGTTGTCAATTGCATTCAAGAGAGTATAAGCAGGACTTCCTATATGCCGGACCTGCTGTGCCTAGAAAGAAATGGCCGCTATTGATATTTTAAACGGGAACTAGACAAACTGAGATCTCGACAAACTGAGACGCTCTCTAACAGCTGATTAGTGATTTTTTCTCAGTAGGAATCTCTATAAGACCACCACATACGGCGGCCATTTTTTAGGCTCAGGTCCAGTAGTATATAGAAGGTCCTGGTATAAGCCTTGCATCGCTCTGCAAGCATCACTCTCAGTAAAATAAAATGAGCGTTCAGTTCTGAAGCTCTGGATACAAAAAGAGAAAGATTTCTTAACAATCAAATGGTTGGAAATTAAGAGGACTAATTTATGATTCGATATTTTCATTTTTAATAACAAGAGAAATATTAGGAACAGTATAGAATTACCAACCAAATCTCCCTACTAAAATCAAATCCTTCAGCCTGGTCCTAATACTTTTATAAGTATCAGGTTATTTATTCATAAAATGCAGTTTAATTGTTCTCAAGAATTGATTATTATTCAAAGTCATTGAATAACTTTTACAATTAAAAACAATTTTAGAGCTCCCAATAGAAATGGCTTCTATTCCCACGATAAAGTACCTACTGGTGTAGTAGTTTTTTATTTCAGGATTTTTTATTGAACTTTTGATACTTCTGTAACATAGAGAGTTCTTGTGATGAATATCAATAGTGAATGAAAAAGACTAAGAAATTGTCAAAAAAACACAGATTTATTGATACTTAGAAAAAACCCGGTTTCGGTTATTACACCATTGTCAATCTCTGATAAACAATCTCTCTGGAGTTTATCAGAGATTGACAATGGTGTAATAACCAAAACCGGTCTTTCTAAGTATCAATAAATCTGTGGTTTTTTGACAATTTCTTAGTCTTTTTCATTCAATATGAATAGTTACCACAATATCAACTTCTCAACTACACAAAAATAAAAATATCAATAGTGTCTGAATAGACAAGTTTTCAAACGAGAGAGTTTCTATTTCTAAGATGAAGCACTGAGGTTTTACTTATTTTATTTTAGTAGGTAGGCTACATAAATGTTTCAGTCATCTCTTTTATAACCAGTACGGTACTGTACCATGAAGCACTCATGGAAAATATTGCGAGTGATTGAGTTCACAATCATACGAAATTATATTAATTTATCGTATATATCCTTGTGCTTTTCTTATGAATGAATTCATTCTATTCAATTCAAAGTAGTATACGACAGTAGATATAGAAAATGTTTTGTAGCTTCTATAATTACCTTTGGTGATGTGTATTTCAGATGGCAATGTCTCACAAACTTCATCTTCACCGGCGTGAGCGTTGTAAAACCATACTTCTGATGATGTGAAAAGCAAGAGGATTAAAGTGTGTGTTTCCATCTGTAACAACAGTAAATAATATGTTAAATGATATGTAAAAAATTAATATTATACAAAAAAAAAACTAAAACAAACTAACCTCCAACTTGGATTTTTATACTAGCGTAGGCCTACTACTGATGTTTAACTACTGATGTTTAAATTTATTTCACAATCCAGAATATCTGTAAAATATGATACAATTCTCAAAAATCAAAAGAAATTGTTGCATCTAAGTATAAAATATTTATTATTGATTATTTATATATAATATTTTTTTTATAAATATTTGTTTTTAAGTATGAAAATATATCATAGAGAAACAATAGCGTAAGTAGATATCCCATGGTATAGGGCGTTTATGTCCCAACTTTTACTGTTATCTCAAGCCGATTACTGTCGATTTCTACTGTTTTGACCGGGTAAGAGTGTATGAACAGCAAAAGCTGAGACACTACCAGCATCATAAAGCTTCACGGGAAAGAAATACGTTGACTATCGGCTTGAAATAGCAGTAAAAGTTGCGACATAAACGCCCTATACCATGGGATATCTACTTACGCTATCGTTTCTCTATGGAAATATTTATCGTTTCAACTAATATAGATGTTATTCAAGATGAGAGCTGAATTCAAATCATCATTCTTTACCTTAGCTTATCTTTAGGTAATTCTTTCTTTACCTAAGATAATCTGCTTTGATTGAGTTGCTTCTACTTATTGACAATGAAATAAACTTTCTTTTAGATAAGATCTGTTTGATTCAATGGAAATTTACAGTATAAGGGCTTGGTTAGGCCTACACTACGAGGTGGAACTTCGTTAGGGTTTGACAAGGTTTTAGTAACAAATAAGATGATTTTTTCAATATATTTCTAACAGAACAATCGTCTATACACTAACAGAAGCCTTACAAATAAACTCAAATTTAAATACAGAACCAGCTAAATAAATTTATAATATGGGTAGTATTTTCCCAATTTGAATATTTGGAACTATACAATCATAGTCCAGTCAATATAGACATAGAAAAGGGTGTGTGCTTGCAATTTAGATTGTAGTTCTGATTTTTGAAATATTTGAATACTATTTGAAACTATACAATCATAGTCCAGTCAATATAGACATAGAAAAGGGGGTGTGCTTGCAATTTATATTGTAGCTCTGATTTTTTAATATATTATTTGGATACATGAGAGAAGTCCAGAACCAATCTTCATGCAAAATTTCCTTGTGCAAGATACAGAGTGGCCCAAAAACCTCGTATTATCGGTTCATTCACTAGTTTTCAGCTATTTCTGCCAAATCCAGTAATCGAACAGAAAAATTTGCTCTCGCATGTTTAGATTATAAAATTCTGAATTAAATGAGGTCATTCAGAACTCTCTATCTCCAATGAGTACTGAGTTATGAGTGAAATTTGAAGAAAAAATCAATTCTGATGAATTTTAGTTTTTGATCAACAATATCTTCCGATTGTTACCAACTTTTATGTACGGTATATAGTAAGTGGACTAACAGTCAAATAACAGGTTCGAAATATATGAGCTTTAGTAGTCTACAAGCTGAATAAATGTATAATATGAGTACTATTTTTCCAATTGGAATTTTTCAATATTATACAGTCAAATAATAAGTTTTAGATGACCATTGTTCATTTTTCTATCCAAATTAAAATAGCAATAGATATTATTATAGTTGATACGATATTGTTAACTGGATAGGTACTTATTTAATATGCCTAATAATAATTTAAATTTAAAGTGTAAATAAAAAGAGTATTATCACAATGGTCAATCGATAAAATAATATAATAATTTCAAAGTCATGGAGATTAACTTTATCAAATAATAATCTTTCTAATTCTTAATACTGTTAGGCCTACACAGGTTCTTTTTCCTCATATCCATATCCACTATTCATGAAATCAACAAATTCATCTTTGATTCCAATTCTTACTGTATTAATTTCCTTCAGTAGCTTGTCTATTATTTTGTTTCAATTTATTTTTTGCTTTTTCTTTCAGCAGTGAAGTGATTGAATTTATTGAAAAACACTTATTTTTAAAGACTTTTATTATTCAATATTGATCTCTCATATTTATTACATTTTACTGTGTAAGGGTGGGAAAATGAAAAACAAGAAAAGATCGTACAGGTTTTGATAATTAAAACAAAACAATAAATTATTTGTACAAATTAGAATTATAATTGAAATAATAATAATGAGATGAATATTTGAGCGAGGGGCTACTCGCTTTGCTGCTAGTGAAGATTCATTTGTTGTGGTTATGAAAATTTTAAAACAATGACTCAGTAGTCACCTACCTTTATGAAAATGGCTTCCCAATTTGGCATCCACTGGTTGAAACGCGACGTTATTTATTAATTAAAATAAAAAAAACTGATCTAATGAAGTGGGTTCATATCCCTTCCTATTCAATAATACAATTCTCTTTAAACTGCCGAACTGTGACAGGAAAACTGTATTATAAAACAAGAACAAAATCTATCCCCTTCACCAGAACAGCCGGACTTACTCACAGTCCTATCGAACGAGCTCACACACAACAAAAAAGTAAAATTTTTGGGTATTAATATATAACTCAGTCAATGCCAAACATGAAGCCATTTCAAATACCTGGTCATATGGGACATATATATGAATCATATATTTATCTCATATTGATCAGGATTTTAGAGTTTTAATTTAGAAAAGTTTAATGAACAATGTTTTTGTCTTTGAACAATTTTTGTCATCGACAGAAAGATTGTTTATTTCATTTGTTATCAAAATTATTGTAGCTTCTCTTTGTTTTTGATAACAAACGTGCTCGCTTGTGCGACTGATAAAAATATGTATTTGAAATGGCTTCATGTTTGGCATTGATGAGTTATATATTAATACCCAAAAATTTACTTTTTTGTTGTGTGTGAGCTCGTTCGATAGGACTGTGAGTAAAGTCCGGCTGTTCTGGTGAAGGGGATAGATTTTGTTCTTGTTTTATAATACAGTTTTCTGTCACAGTTCGGACAATTGTCATTTCTTGATTCAATTTTTTTATCTCTGCATATTTTGTATTATATTGTTCGCTAACGACGTGGTTAAGTGGCAGAGTGGACATTATTGTCCAAACTTCGCCACGTCAAAAAAAAATAAACAAGTCATTCTATTCTATTCCATTCTAATTGTGTGTATATGGGGAGATTTTAATTCCAATTAGGATAGTAAGTAATGTCATTGAAGATTTTCACAAAAAAAGTATAAAGTATTACTTGAAAATCACTCACCTTGGTGGTCTGTGGATAGGGAGGAGGGGGTTAACTGGTGGATGGCTGAAGAGAGATTACGCACTGAGAGACCGCTGAGTGTGAACAGTCTCTTGTAATATGTGCCGCAACTCCCCTCCCTCTCACAGCCCAACTCATTTTCCTCAACTCCAGCGCTTGTTTATCCCCTCCACCGATTTTCCTCATTCACACAAAATAATAACAGATGGATGTCCTGACGTTTTTGTTGTAGGGGACACGTGTGTATAAAACGTAGCCTCAATCTACTCGCGAACGCGGCGTTTTCAATTGTTTATAAGTTTCAGTTTATTTCCAAAAAAAACATAATACACGAATATGAAATACAATATACAACATATTTTGGAATCCCCTACTAGACTATCCATCTGTGTGTAGGGGGGGGGGAGTTCCACTTTATACATATAAGCTTAATCTGCTCATAGAAGTAAATAATAGAGAATACACTAAACTTATACAAGGTGCGGCAGAAAGGATGAACGGTTTTCAAAAAAGTAATATGTCGTTACCTATGCATAAAAAAAACATTTATTAACAGAACAATATTCACATTATTTTACAATTTTAGAAAATTAATGTTTGAAAACAATATCTGACAGGTGACGGCCGTTTTCGGCAATGCACTTTACAAGCCGCTCTCGGAAGTTGGATTGTACTCTTTCTAACATTGCCCTGCCAATTTGTTCGACTTCCTCACGAATTGCTCCCTTTAATTTCAATTACTTAAACCTCGAATATGTACCGATCTCAGTTGCCAATGGTATTTGCACAGTGGAAACGACTCACAATGAAGAATTCACGATCTTCCATAGTAACGTACAGTCAATAAGAAATAAACTTGGACAACTCGAGATTTTTCTTCACTCAAAGTTTACACACATATTGTGTATTAACGAACATTGGCTTACAGAGGAGGAGCTATCACTGTATGTCCCATCAGAATTTGTTTTGGGTAGTAATTATTGTAGAAAGTCTCGTACGCATGGGGGCTCGGCCATATTTATCAGGGAAAACTTGAGTTTTGATGTTATCGATGTGAAAAATATCAGTGCAGATTCTGTTTGTGAAGCATGTGCGGTGCATCTGACAAAACTGAATATGGTTATTCTTACTGTATATCGTACACCAGACTCTGATGTAAATAGTTTTATAAGCAGAGTAGAGGACATACTTTTAATAATCATGACAACTAATTTTAGATATCTTGTACTAACCACTGACTGTAACATGAACCTATTAGAGACTGGTACATCAATTGTTCAGGATTTTCTATTGCTGATGAAATCTTTTGACCTGTATCCAACTGTAAATGAACCTACAAGGAACTCCTCATGCTTGGATAATATATTTATCAATTCTTTTTCTAATAAATTAGACTATACCTTGCTCGAGCAGAATTTATTATCAGATCATGCCGGTATATGGCTTACATTAAAGTTAGATCATAAGGAATTTAATAGTAAGAGTAGTAGGAAAATAGTAAAATCCAGATTGGTAACAGAAACAAGATTAAGGAATTGCAGTTCTAGTCTGTTGAATATTGACTGGTCTTTTCTATTCAGTAGGCCTATAAGTGATGTTAACCTGGCTTTTAATCAAGTCTTGAAATGTGTATTGTCAGTTTTCAATGAGAAATGTCCAATTGTTTCTAGATCAGTGAAGGCTGGTAAGTTTAAGAAAAATAGATGGTTTAATCAGGATCTTCGTAATATGAGAGCTGTATTGATATTATATTATAATAGATGGAAATCGACAAGTAGGGAGGAGGATAAGAAGAATTTTAAAAAATATAAGAAATTGTATGCCTCTGCAATAACAAAGGCAAAAATAGAGGCAAATGATCTGTTAATTGAGGACTCTAGAAACAAGTGTAGAGTGGCATGGAATATTGTCAAGAGTGAGCAGTGTAAGAGAGCACCAAAGAAAATTTCTATTTCTGCAGAGGTTTTTAACAGTTATTTCATAAACTCAAGCATTCAGACAAATAATGGGGAAGTTGATGGTGCACCCAGTCATCTTGAGCTACTTGAAAACTTTGTATGGGAACGAAATGAGCGGGAAGACAATTTTCATTTACGACAGATAGATTCTTCCACCGTTAGGACAATTGCTATGCAGTTGAGTTCATCACGGACTGCAGATGTGTATGATCTATCTAATTATGTTATCAAGCACATTATAGATGCATTACTGCTTCCTCTCACTCATTTAATAAACCTGATTTTTGTAACTGGGGTTTTCCCAGACTCTCTGAAATTGACAAAGATAATCCCTGTTTTTAAAAAGGGGGACCACAGTAAACCAGAGTGCTACAGACCCATTGCCATAGTTCCTATTGTAAGCAAAATCATTGAAATGTGTGTATCGATTCAGCTTTATGAGTATTTTACATGTAAGGGTTTATTGTATTGCCATCAATATGGGTTTAGACCAAAGCATTCGACAGTGATGGCTATTGAATTTGTAGTGAATGAAATACTGAAAGGCTTTGAAAAGAAATTAGTAACTGGTGCGAAATTGATAGATTTGAGCCGGGCTTTTGAGAGTATCCACCATGGAAAATTGTTGGATAAGTTAAACTTCTATGGTGTTAAAAATAAGGAACTTAAACTTATCCAATCATACCTAATCAATAGGAAACAGAAAGTTGTGGTCGCTGACACGTCGGAAAATTCTCAATATAAGGAAGTACTAGCAGGTGTTCCTCAAGGCTCCGTACTTGGACCATTTCTGTTTCTGATTTTTATGAATGACCTTCAGTCCAATGTTCACACTTTACCTGTGCTCTATGCAGACGATACCACTCTGATTAATTCTAATGTAAGTAGGAGGGTTGTACGGAATATGCTGAACCAATCCTACGTTGATGCAAAGCAATGGTTCACCTCAAACGACTTGTGCATTAATGAGAGCAAGACAGAAGAAATATTCTTCTCACTCAATAATAATGTATTAGCAGATGTTGGTGTCACCTCTGTTAAGCTATTGGGTTTGAACTTGGATTCAAAGCTTGATTGGCATGTGCATATCACTGAACTATGTAAGAGACTGGCTAGAGTTACATTTTTGCTCCGTAAATTAAAATTCTGCGTTAGCCATCAAGTTTTAAAAACCACTTATTTTGGATTGTTCCATTCTATTCTATCATATGGTGTTTACCTTTGGGGAAACTCAACCCATAGCATCAGGGCATTTTTGTGGCAGAAAAAAGTGATAAGAATCATAAGCAACCTTGGTGTTAGGGATTCATGCAGAGAAGCTTTTAGACAGCTGAATATTATGACCCTACCGGCACTTTTCATTTATCAAAATCTGTTACAGGTGAGACAAAAAATTTCCAGTTTTGATACCCAGTCATTCATGCAAAATTTCCTTGTGCAAGATACAGAGTGGCCCAAAAACTCGTATTATCGGTTCATTCACTAGTTTTCAGCTATTTCTGCCAAATCCAGTAATCGAACAGAAAAATTTGCTCTCGCATGTTTAGATTATAAAATACTGAATGAAATGAGGTCATTCAGAACTCTCTATCTCCAATGAGTACTGAGTTATGAGTGAAATTTGAAGAAAAAATCAATTCTGATGAATTTTAGTTTTTGATCAACAATATCTTCCGATTGTTACCAACTTTTATGTACGGTATATAGTAAGTGGACTAACAGTCAAATAACAGGTTCGAAATATATGAGCTTTAGAGTCTACAAGCTGAATAAATTTATAATATGAGTACTATTTTTCCAATTGGAATTTTTCAATATTATACAGTCAAATAATAAGTTTTAGATGACCATTGTTCATTTTTCTATCCAAATTAAAATTGCAATGAATATTATTATTGTTGATACGATATTGTTAACTGGATAGGTACTTATTTAATATGCCTAATAATAATTTAAATTTAAAGTGTAAATAAAAAGAGTATTATCACAATGGTCAATCGATAAAATAATATAATAATTTCAAAGTCATGGAGATTAACTTTATCAAATAATAATCTTTCTAATTCTTAATACTGTTAGGCCTACACAGGTTCTTTCCTCATAACCATATCCACTATTCATGAAATCAACAAATTCATCTTTGATTCCAATTCTTACTGTATTAATTTCCTTCAGTAGCTTGTCTATTATTTTGTTTTAATTTATTTTTTGCTTTTTCTTTCAGCAGTGAAGTGATTGAATTTATTGAAAAACACTTATTTTTTAAAGACTTTTATTATTCAATATTGATCTCTCATATTTATTACATTTTACTGTCATTTCTTGCTTCAATTTTTTTGTTATCTCTGCATATTTTGTATTGTATTCTTCGCTAACGACGTGGTTAAGTGGTAGAGTGGACATTATTGTCCAAACTTCGCCACGTCCACAAAAATAAACAAGTCATTCTATTCTATTCCATTCTAATTTGTGTGTATATGGGGAGATTTTAATTTCAATTAATAAGTCACTATTAAATTTTATAAAACTTTAAAGTGAAAAAGCACTCACATTATTTGATGTGGCAACGTCCGTTTCGTGCTGGTATCGCACATTTTCAAGCCAAACAGGAACAGGAACAAGAAAATGTGCGATACCAGCACGAAACGGACGTCACCACATCAAATAATGTGAGTGCTTTTTCACTTTAACGTTTTATAAAATTTAATAGTGGAAACAAGATGGATAACCAACAACAAATTAATCTCATTGAAGATTTTCACAAAAAAAGTATAAAGTATTACTTGAAAATTACTCACCTTGGTGGTCTGTGGATAGGGAGGAGGGGGTTAACTGGTGGATGACTGAAGAGAGATTACGCACTGAGAGACCGCTGAGGGTGGACAGTCTCTTGTAATATGTGCCGCAACACCCCTCCCTCTCTCAGCCCAACTCATTTTCCTCAACTCCAGCGCTCGTTCATCCCCTCCACCGATTTTCCTCATTCACACAGAATAATAATAGAAGGATGTCCTGACGTTTCTGTTGTAGGGGACACGTGTGTATAAAACGTAGCTTCAATCTACTCGAACGCGTAGTTTACAATTGTGTATAAAGTATGATCGAAAAGTAATAATTAATCTACACTTTCCGATACTTTTCTATTGAGTTTCTTCTCCGATAAATTTATGAAAAAAGAACAGATTTTGAGCTCAAATATCAAGTAAAGGCATAGAATAGAAAAGACTACAGGCATAGAATAAACAAGTAAAGAAAAACACTTCACTCACATGCGCTACTTTTTAACAAACTAATAAAACCAATATAAAAATCTTGCGGTAACCTTTATTTTTTTAAAAACTTTAAAATAATTCAACAACTAGTTTCGAACATAACTTAGGTCATTTCAATTAAAAATTAATGGTTAATTTCAACTTGAGAATGACCTAAGTTAGGGTCGAAACAAGTTCTTGAACTATTTTATAGTTTTTAAAAAAATAAAGGGTACTACAGTACAAGATTTTTATATTGTTTATATTAACAAGTAAATAAGTTTTCTCTGGTATAGGCTATACAGTTTAATGATATATTTGTATGTTTGTAGGCCTAAAATGGTTTAATAATACAATATACTAGCACGTAACCCGTGCTTTGCACTGGGTAAAATTGCAGTGTTCTAAAATGCAATCTCCTTGTGTCCATTATTTTATTATGAGAAGTTAGTCTAGTAAGATTATACAAACACCTACTGTTGAATATATAAAATCGGTAGCCACTTAGTCGATTGAGATGAAAATCCAACGAGCAAATAAGAACTCCAAAATTGAAATAAACTATTCAGAAATGGTTTAGAGATAGTTCTACGTTTTCATTAAATAGAAATTACAATTTTTGTAGTTTTTTTATTTGTCATAATTATAAAACAAGCTTTTTGACTTAATAGGGTGCATCAGAGAAATCTCTACTGTACTAGAAATCCAATAAAAACAAAAGAAGCCACAAGTTTCATGCAGTCTTGAAAATAACTTCGGTTGAATGACAACCTTCTTAGAGTATCAACTGACATTTATCTTCACTCTTTGCAGCATAGTAGGCCTACTGAGTATTAACAGCATATTGGAAATGTTAGAAAAAGAGACAGCGTCAAATATTGTGGTGTGTGGTGATCCGTGGTCCATGGTCGCTCCAAAACACCGGGATCCGAATACCCCCTCAAAAAATCGAGAAATATTGCCAAAAATGAAGAGCAGCATGACAATCATGCGACATTTAGAGATAAAACGTTGTAATTCGTTGCGCTTTTGTTGTAATGAGGTTGTTTCTTGCTAAAACCACATGTTTCTAATGTTAGTTACTTCAATACTTATTGGAGAATGTTTGTGGGAGCTGTCAGACATACTCAGGACGCATGTAGGTTTGCAAGCCGAACGCCGGGGAGAACACAAAATTGTGTTCCCTTTCGACATTTTTCCAGAGCTCTGGTGGCCCGTTGAAGTCAAATTCTGGTTAATTAGTATGTATTTCTTTTAATATCCCTCAAATAGCTAATAGCATAGAGAAACAATAGTGTAAGTATATATCCCATGGTATAGGGCGTTTATGTCGCAACTTTTACTGTTATCTCAAGCCGATTACTTTCGATTATTGTCGATTTTTACTGTTTTGACCGGGTGTATGAACGGCACAATATGATGACTATCAGCGTCATAAAGCTTAACGGGAAAGAACTACGTGGACTATCGGCTTGAGATAACAGTAAAAGTTGCGCCCTATACCATGGGATATCTATTTATGTTATTGTTTCTCTATGCTAATAGCTAGAGGGATTAAATATAATATGTATACTGTTTTATTAAGATTGTATTTTGGAATAAATAAATTGAAATTAAGTAGGCTACAGTAATACTCCCACACTCCTGATAAATTAATTAACCCACGATGTAGTTTAATTAAGGCTCTCTACGAATTTGTAACGAGGAATTCCATAGCGAGCGCTGAAGACACTTTGCATGTATCAACTGAGCGATCTTACTTGGCCATCAATGAAATAATTAATCAAATGTTGGAAAAATATATTTGGAGAGCTGACCCTTCAGATGCAACCCGTCCCACCACAGAGATAGTGTAGAAGACCCGCAAAACAGACTGCTTGGGATTTTTTTTTTTCAAATAAATCATTTTCTCAGACACACCCTGATCCAACTCTATGAAACTTCCAAGTTTACCTTTATCACGTACATAATAATCAATATTAAAATTAAGAAAGAACTAGGATACAATACAGTAACTATATACGGTAACCAATGATTATTAAGTTACTGTAGGATAGAAGAAAGAAGTAAAAAGGATCATAAGAGAAGGCTACTCTAGATACAATGTAATAATAGCAGCTATTGCGGATATTATGAGCATATAATGAACTAGCCGTCAGGCTCGCTTCGCTCGCCATATCCGTCTAGCCAGGGGGCTCCGCCCGCTTCATTCCATCAGAAAGTCAAAGTACTGAGAAAACGCAGAAAAGCTGAGAAAAACGTTGGAAAACGCTGATTTTGGGTGTATCTTTGATGAAATATTAGAGTCACATCATCACAAAATTTTTAGACCCTAGCTAAACCTCTGTACCAAATTTGAACATTTTCTGTCTATTACTTGATAAAAGAACTGAGAAAACGCAAAAAACCGCTAATTTTGGGTGTATCTTTGGCGTTATTTCAATTTCCTTCTAACACAACATTATTATTAAACCCCAGCTAAGATTTTGTAGTAAATTTGAATAGGCCTATTTTCTGTTCATTTGTTCTCGATAAAGCTGAGAAAGCGCAAAAAACGCTGAAAAAACAGATTTTGGGCGTATCTTTGGCGTTATTTCAAATTCCTTCTAACACAACATTATTACACCCTAGCTAGCTTCTGTACTAAATTTGAACGATTTCTGTTAATTTGTAATCGATAAATCTGAGAAAAAGCAAAAAACCGCTGGAAAAACGCTAATTTTGGGCGTATCTTTGACGTTATTGCAAATTCCTTATAACACAACATTATTACACCCTAGCTGAGCTTCTTTACTAAATTTGAACATTTTCTGTTCATTTGTTCTCGATAAAGCTGAGAAACGCTAAAAAAACGCTGGAAAAACGCAGATTTTGGGCGTATCTTTGGAAAATTTTCCAAATCCGTTCTTAGTGCGCCTCTAAAGGGCCAACTGAACATACCTACCAAATTTGAACGTTTTTGGTCCGGTACGTGTGAGTGAATCAGTCAGTCAGTCAGTGAGTGCCATTTCGCTTTTATATAATTATATAGATTTCGTTGTCCATATATTGCTGATTCCTCCTCAAATAAGTGTTTATTTAGCTCAATCTATATTGTTAGTGAGAAAAATATAATTTATGAACATAAGCCTGTATGAAAATAAGGCTTCAATGTTCATGGATTATCTTCATCATCATCATCAGTATTTTGCCCTAGGGCAGTTCCATACATGATTCCTCCTTCTCCATTCCTCTCTGCCCTGTGCTATTCTCTTCAACATGAAGTATTTTCCCTCCTCATCATCCAACATCTTCACTCTCCTCCGCCCCTGCACCCTCCCTTCCACCACAGTCCCTTCCATTGTCGTCACAAGGAGGCCGCCATGCCTTAGATTATTTGAGCAATTAAAATTCAAGAATAATGTTTTTCATCAATTCGTGTAGGGCTAGTTAATATTTTTGTATATTTCTTTTAGAGAAGTTAAGCATTTTGAATTGAATTTAATGCCAAAAATTACAAATACATTTTTCTACAATAATTACAAGAGTATACAATACAAATAGACATTGATTGCAACTTGAGTATAACAATATTATCTAAGTAATATTTGGCACTGCCAACATAAGAAAACCTTGTGTGTTGGCAGTGAGGTGCAGTTCACTTATTCTGGATGCAATTTTGGTACGAAATTCACAATTTTTGGATACTGGCATTTTTGCTACTGCTATTCACTAAAATTTCGTTTATTTACTACACAGGCTAACATATAACATTAATGCACGAGGCATTTGATTTATGAACTCAGAATGAGTCAATCTCGATAGCCACCAAACTCAACTCTAGCTTTGAGTTATCAGGCGTCAATGGGGGGCTCTTATGCTCCCCACTGCGAAACACTGAAATACTCTCACTTTCCTATCTAATGATACCACAGCTTTATCACAATCTCATGTCATAAAAGTCTATTATTATTTGTATCAAACACAAACCTAAAACTGCATGATTTTATTCAAACTAATCACATTTTTTGAAAATAAATTAATCTTTTTCACTTTCAAAGTTTTGAACAACTACCTTCACGGTACCGGTAGCTAAAAAGTAGAGAATGTGGAATAGCCTTAATTTTGTGAAATAATTTTTTGATAAATAGAACTTCTCTAGTCCAAGTATAGGTATATATTATGGACTAATTGATTTTATTCAATCTAATCAACATTTTTTTCAAAATAAATTAATCTTTTTCACTCTCGGAGTTTTGTACCTGTATCTAAAAAGTGAAGAATGTGGAATAACCATAATTTTGTGAACGATTTTTTTTTCTAAATAGAACTTCTCTAGTCCAAGTATAGGTATATATTATTATGGACTAATTGATTTTATTCAATGATTGACTTGAATTGATTTTATACAATCTAACCAACATTTTTTTCAAAATAAATTAATCTTTTTCACTCTCGGAGTTTTGTACCTGTACCTAGAAAGTGAAGAATGTGGAATGACCATAATTTTGTGAAAGATTTTTTTTGATAAATAGAACTTCTCTAGTCCAAGTATAGGTATATATTATGGACTAATTGATTTTATTCAATGATTGAATTAAATTGATTTTATACAATCTAATCAACATGTTTTCAAAATTAATCTTTTTCACTCTCGGAGTTTTGTACCTGTACCTACAAAGTGGAGAATGTGAAATAACTATAATTTTGTGAAATAATTTTTTTCTAAATAGAAATTTTCTAGTGCAAGTACAGGTATATTTTATTATGGACTAATTGATACAAAAATCCTATAGGCTAAATAAACGTAATACTTCAATAAAGTAACTGTTTTTAATACTAGATACAGTGGTAGCAGGCCTCCTTTATGGAATTGTAATACTGTATTGTCAATTCATTTGACACAAATTTTCATAGATGGAATAATTGAATTCTCGAACCTGCAGGCCTACTTAGTATGTTTTGATAATAGATTTCATAAACCGCTCTAGTAATATGAAGCTCAGTAATCTTGAAAGCTCAACTCAGTTCATGGATGCAAGGATCAATATGATCCTACCAATTACAGTCTACGAAGAATTGGAAATTTGCGAAAAAGTTGCTTATCAACTAAAAGGGTAAGTATATAATTATATGGTAGGCCTACCTATAGATAATAAAAAAAGTTGAGTTAAACTCATAGAAATAAATCTATGAGTATCTAGTATTAAGATATATATGATTATCTAGTACTAGTAGTTCTGTGAACAGTAGACCTCGCGCTCAGTAAGTTACATTGACCTGTTGTAATGATTTCTCAAAAAATAATAAATAATTTATCAATTTAAAATGTCTTGAAGAAATCCAAAATAAACATAGAGCTTTCTGTCCTATCGTACCGTGACGTGTCGTCCCGGAATGTGAGTGTGAGCGCTGTTATCAGGTCTGGCTGCAACTAAACTGCCTACAACTTTGATGGAAAGATACATTTTCAAGATGTTCGATGTTTTTGAACGGGTAGTATTATAGTCCATTAAACAGCTGATTTATGATGGATAATTCTATAGTCTGATTTTTACTTTCCTTGCCCTGATTACTTTTTACTTTCCTTGATTTTTTTCTTCCTTACCATAGGTAAGGAAAGTATTGCTTTCCGAAAAAAGGTACCCAAATTTCCAAATTTCTATACGTTTCAAGGTCGCCTGAGTCCAAAAAAGTGGTTTTGTGTGTGTATGTGTGTGTGTGTGTGTGTGTGTGTGTGTGTGTGTGTGTGTGTGTGTGTGTGTGTGTATGAGTGTATGTGCGTCTGTGTACACGATATCTCATCTCCCAATAAATTAACGGAATGACTAGAAATTTGGAACTTGAGGTCCTTACATTATAAGGATCCGACACGAACAATTTCGATCAAATGCAATTCAAGATGTCGGCTAAAATGGCGAAAATGTTGTTAAATATAGGGTTTTTCGCTATTTACTCGAAAATGGCTCCAACGATTTTGATCAAATATATACCTAAAATAGTAATTGAAAAGCTCTATCAACTGTCACAAGTCCCATACGGTATCTGTAAAAATTTTATGAGCTCCGCCCCATATACGAAAAGTTTGATTTTAGATTCCCAATTATCACAATAATCCACACTTTTCATACAGTTTTCTGATATGGCAGTAACTACTGAATATGTTCCAATAACAAAAAAGAAGCACGATATGCAATCGACTTGTTTATGGCACCTATAGCCGTGCTACTAGTGTGTAGCATATGAAAAATTCAGCTCAGCGTTGAAGGTCTTCGAAATTCTCGGGGCCTAAATAATAATGGAGGATAATTTCGTTCTTTTTTATTTTGTAACGGCAGGCACGCAATCTAGAGAGAGGAAGCATGCAAGAAAGGTCACGTGAGCGTTAGGCACGCACGCTTACAAGCACGCATCACAGCAAGCACGCATTTAACACGACGGCACGAAATCGTGTTCAACTCTCGTCTGAGGCAGTTTCTCCGTTTTGCAGTCACAGTCAGTCCAGGGCCGAAGTCGAGCCAACTACGTAGTAGTATTAACTAACATTTTGCATTCTCAACTCAACTCCAAGTAATCTGATTCACTTCGTTTCCATTATAATACAACTTTGATCGTCTTTTTTGCAAAAGGATTGTCGCAGCCGAACCCGCTTGAAGGTGAGACAAGATTTACACATTGCTCTCTCTCTCAGATCGATAGAATCAAGTGTTCAAGTCTCTGATAGTTGCTGCACGCTCAAATCAACTACACTACAAATGTATGCGGATCGCTGTTTCGCTCTACAAGTTGAATCATTCTTATAGATAGATAAATGACTTTTACGATAAAATTGATATGGAATAGAGATTGTTCAATACTGTACTGTATAGCCTATATTATTTAGTTTACATAAAATAATAGAAATTCGAATAGTCTACTACATTCATGTCTGTCTTCTGTGAATAATTACATACTATTTAGTAACTTTATGTAAGAAACTTATATTATTCACAAGTTTCCAGTTATCGTGTGTGAAAACTATAATCATCATAATCATTATCAAGACCAAGATAATCTTATTAGATATAGTGAGGTCCACGTTATAATGGCAGTGGATAAAGATAGAAGAATAGCGATACCGATTCTCTGCATTAATTAATTATATTTCTACACTGTCAAAAACATAATTGGCATCGTTGTGGACCTAGAAAAGGATAGTACCACCGGCTTTGTCGAATGATAAACTAGGATAGCAAAACCATAAATGATCAAATACTGTCATTATAACCTGGACCGCACTATAGAGATTCTTACTCGCAAAACCTTTTTCATCCCAATCAAGTTAGCATTGTTGTTACCTATACTATAATAATTATAAAGAAAAGTAAAATCAGAATAATGTTGTGGGATATGAAGATATTATTGTTAATAGTCAAGGTCAATGTGTATTTATTACACGCTCATAATACTTTTTTATTATAGATTTTCAATTTTAAAACGGAAAAAAATTTGGATAAAGTAAAATAAATATTTTTATATTCGGATACATTTGATGTTTTAAAAATGAATATAAATATAATCACCGGTTTCAAAAAATATATAGGACTTCTAATAGATTTATCAGAATATGTTTGATAGAATGGATATTAACATATCTCATGGAATAATAGCAAAAAAAATCCCAAGGATAATATTATGATTATTCATTTAACGAGTTAAAAAATTGCTAGACTTTGTCAGCACACTAATTCATTTATTAGAAGACCTGATATTCCTCTAATTGTATTATTTTTAGTTTTATTATAAGAAAGATATAAATTAATCAAAATTAAGTCTCTCGTTTTAAAATTGTAAAAATTGAATAAGAAAAATGAGTGGAAAAACCGATCGCATTAAAAATAAAACATTGTACAGTCATGAATATTCTTCATATTCAACTAACTTACTGGGATGATAAAAATAGTGACGCATAAGTTAGTTCTCAATAATATTCAAGTGAGCAATTATTTTGGTTTTCAGAGCACGGTTATAAATCGTATTGCTATCAAATAATATGCAATGCATTGACGAAAAAAGTATTTAAAATAACAGTGTGATAATTAAATAACACCTTACTGCATACACACCTACTGTACTGATAAGCTTTTTTATACAGTAATTTAGTTCCTATGGCTTCACAGTAAATATTTATGAGATAAATAGTATACATATTTATAATCATTATTTTTTTAAATTGTTGAGGTTCATCAGGAATTATCACAGTTTCAGGTGACGGCAATATGTCGGAGACTGAAGTGTGTCTCAAGTGGAATACCTTCCAGGAATGCATACTATCTAGCTTTGGGCTTCTATGGCAGGAGGATCAGCTGACCGATGTGACAATAACAGCTGGACATGATGCCTTCCATGCTCACAAGGTCATTCTGTCAGCTTGCAGCCCTTTCTTCAAGAAAATATTCCAGGTTAGAGCCAAATTTATTGTGTTCCTTACCGAAATAGTTCAGTTAATTTATCAATCCAGAGGCATATTTCTGAATTTTCAAAATAAAAAATGCTTATTGCAGAATTGAATGCAAAATAAGACTGCCTAATAGCAGAATAAATCATGAATATTTGGTTGGTTAATTTCACATTCTAGAGAAAACCATCTTCATGACAATGAAAACACGAAAACCGAAATAACTTAGTTAATTTATCAATCCAGAGGTTTGAAATATTTCTGAATTTTAAAAATAAAAAAATACTTAAATTACAGAATTAAATGCAAAATAAGACTGCCTAATAGCAGACTAAATCATAAATATTTGGTTGGATATTTTCACGTTCTAGAAAAAAACACTTTCATGACAATAAAAACACGACAACCATTATTTGTTGCAATAAAATTATTCTTTCAATAAAATTAATTGTAGACGACCTACTAGCAAACTTTTAAAAATACAAAAAAATCTATGAAAACGGTGCATATATGAATATGTAAGTTACTTATTTGAGAGTATTATTAATTATTATATTAAAAATATTATTATCAATAAAAATCCCATTATTTCCCTTACATTCTTCTAATAGAGTATAATAACCTATAGAGTTAAAACATTTCTCAATTACCATAGAGTAAAGATATCGTTTAAGATACCTAGATTATTTGTATCTTCCTATATTAACATTGAATTTAAATGGAACATTTGACATTAAATTACCATGATATTAAATGAACAAATTTTGAACGAAATTTATTCTTCCCAACACAAGGAGACACGCTGCAAGCATCCAACGATCATTCTACCAGGGGCGAACGAAAATGATTTGAAGAAGATTCTGGCGTTTATTTACAAAGGAGAAGTTTTCATTGAACAGGAAAGGTTATCACCTTTTCTACGGCTTGCTGAAGAACTGCAAATAAGAGGCTTATGGAAGCCAAATGAAATACAGGTAAGACAAACTTAGACCTACTAAGTAAACAAGAAATCATTTATACTTCAAGCCATTGATTTTATTTATTAGAAAGGCAATAATGGCAAGTAATATTTGTTTTTTAATTATTGAGACTATATTAGATGTTTATTTTGGTGACATTATTTTGTAATGTGTTTATTATGTGTATTGTTGATGAATTTTTTATAACCTGTGTTAATATTGTATTATATACATGAAACATAAAATTGAATTGAAACTGAGCACAACGCTTTCGGGAACCTTTTTACTGGTGAAATTTTTGAAGTACAGTATTAAAAATAGAATTAGAAGATAATATTTTATTATGTATTTTAGTTTATAATTTTTTCAAAATTATTATACTGATTTGTTAAGTTCATTCATATTTGTTTTTGTGAATTGTCAGTGTTATGAATAAATTTAAATTTCAAAATATGCATTCTATCAAGTTTCCTAAATGGAACAAATTTCTAAGGAAAAACTTTTTTATCATTTTTAATAGATGAAGGTTCCAATATCTTCATAACTAAATGAAATATTAACAATATTTTAGAATTTTACATGATTACAAAGAATGTGATCATGCGTTCTAATGAAGGAAACATGATTGTTGTCTTATAACTACCACATGAAATATCATTTACTCATCTACAAAATACCTTAATTGAAGGGAATGATAAATTACAAAATAATAAAACTCATATAGGAATTCGCTTCGATCTATATTGACGACACTACAGTCAATTTTTTTAATAATAGTTATTAACAAATAGTACTCACGTGTGGAGCGCTTTCGGATTTTTTAAAATCCATTTCCAACACTCTTCCAATTTTCCAATTTCCAGTCAAAAGCGTAATTTGATTCAATCCAATTTTCAGTGTTGAGAATGGATTTTAAAAAATCCAAAAGCGCTCCACACGTGAGTACTATTTTTTAATAACTATTATCACAGAATACAAGTTTCACTTTATAGAAGTGAAATAGTTTATCACTATTATAGAAGTTTTCTCTGCTATTATTCAAAAATTAGACTGTAGTGTAGTGTCGTCAATATAGTTCAAAACGAATTATTAATTTGTAGTTCGTCATGGATAGTGAAATAGATGAGTCTTTTAGGAATTTTGTTTAGTGAAATAGAATTTATTAATTTCCCTTCAAGACGAATCATTAAAATTTCTAGGAGACCTCTGAGCCAGCAGTCTATGAGAACAGATTTGATGAACCAAATCGGATTCGTAAACTAACAGGTGAACCACCCAGCAAGAAAGCGAAACGAAAAAGAGCTCCCGATTCTGGCTGCAGCTCATTTCAGCCCGAAACACCGACACCCATTCGACTAGAAGAAATAAAGCAGGAAGATACCACTGAGAATAACTTCAGATCGCAAATGGATAACCCTTTCGAGAACTATGGACTTATAGCATCGAAGTGGATGAAAAATGAAGAGCCCACAGAAGAGCATCATCTTCCAATTACAAGTGAGATTTCTTTTGTATCTCAACTTTTTCAACAGCTCCATGGTTGTTATAATTTAGCAACTTGAAAATTGTTGAAAGTGAAATGTAACCTATATCTTTTGGAAATGTTAATGTTTACAAAATTTTGGAGAAGAGCAGTTTTGGTCTGAACCTGTTGCTGCTCTATCCCAGTCACTGCTAAATGATTTTTAATATTGTATTGATAAATTTGTTCAAGTCAATAAATTATAACAGGCCACAAAGTAAACCATAGATTTGATTTTGAAAAAGTAAAAAACGTTTCGTGAGAATCATCACAATAATTAAGAAGGTTCAAAATTTGGAAACGATAGCCCAGAAATTGGAAACATCCAATTGATGGGCATCTGACAAGCCTGAGAAGCACAAGATATGAATATTGTATTAATTTAATATGAATGCAGTTTGCGACGATAGTGCACTTTTATTGTCCATCAAAATGGTTACTAAAATAATTGGAAGAAAATCATTTTTAAAATTTCCTTTCGACAATAAATGATAAATCAATTATTGGTTTCAAGGATTATAATTGGCATGCTTTATGATGAGACTTGTGCGTTTCAAGTTTGAACTAGAGAAAAATATCCTAGTCAATTAAAGATATAATTTTTTAATGCTTCCACTCTCTACATATTTAATCTACTCTCATTCAATCAACTAGATAACTGATAATAGAATAGATAACTGATTTGCAAAGAATTCCACTTTTCACTTCCATCAATTCTCTATTTTTTATTAGTAGCTCATTCAATTATAGATGCACGGAGTAAGGTTGGAATAGTTCAAGTCAACGGAATTTAATTAGCAGAGTTTGTGCCGGTTACACAAAAGCCGGTTAAATTTTAATTGTGATAAATTTCACAAGAACCAATCAAAGAAGGCTTTTTCGAAAAAAACAGGCTTCTCAGATTGGTTCTCGTGAAATTAAACACGATTAAAATTAACGGGGTTTTAGGCAACCGGCACTATAAATTATTATCCTTGAGCACGGTTTCATTTTTAAATAATAATTAATGTAATATCCAAGTTTAATTTTTATAGATTTCAAATAGATTTTTATGTAAAATTCAAGAATAATAGCCTACTATTATGAAATATATTCCAATGAGACAAAATGTTCGATTTCTATACTGATTATAATTTTCATTTCAAAATCAATGACAAGTTTTTCATCACATGCTTTTCTTGCATTCCAGGTAGAGACATGGATCAATACCCTTATTTGCGATTGCCATATGCAGATCTCCTACCTTCCACAGAGCACTTACAAGTTTGGGCAAGAAACCGAAGTCTAGTCCAGTTCGCCTGTGATCTCATGAAATTACTATTTACTAAAGATGAACGGATAGTCTGCAATGTTAACGGCAAAATGGGAAAACTACAGTTCAACCCTCATAAAATTAATCTCATAAAAGAGGTTTTACAGTTTTATGCTCGTATACCAGAAAGTGCTTTCGAAGAACAGTGGAAGGTGTGCGTCACTAAAATAGATACAGCAAACAGAGGCTTAAAGCGACGATACAAGTGTAAAGACATCTTCAGTTACGATAGTAGATCATAATTTTCTTATGTCGAAAGTTTGTGGAGTAGTTGTTCATTAAATTATTATTATTTGAATAAACCATTTTTTAAAAAGAAATGTTCTACACTGAGTTCCCTCTCAATGTCAAACTGAAACTCAATTATAATTTCATAAAGCTCGGAGATTCCTGAGCCAAGCTCAGTCAGAATAGCACTGATCTGATGTATCAATATAATTCATCAAAAACGCGTTTTCATTATACATAATGTTTCAGAGAAACGGGAAATTTTGAAAGTTAAATAATTTCAAGTAAAACAAATCTTTAAATGAAGTTTTTCATATCACTCAAAAGTAAAAATAATGCCATTTTAGAATAAATAATACCGTAACATTTTTTTTTTCCTACAGTTACGTTGAAAAGTGGCCATTGCTGCACTGATTACAGAACGCAAAGAATCACTTTTCCGCTCTAGTGCGGGAAAAATTTTTCTGCACTCCAGATTTGCAACGCAAAATACTTAGTAGGTTATATGGAGCAACAGTGCAGCAAAATCAAAATGAAGTTGGTAACAGTGACTGGGCTGCTATTATAGTGAGCAGAGGTGCAACGAAGCACAACGAGCTAATTATTATTCATTTTATATTATAACCAAGGACAACGAGGTCTTTAGGATTTTAGGATTAAGGTTTTTATCAATAATAAAATTACACAGAAAAACATTTGATGCATTTCAGGCAATTTTACCCATAATTACCCACTTTTCATATTCAATGGTAACTGTAGGAAAAACTTAATGTGAAATACGTGCGCAAAGTTCCTCTGCTGCACTCAAGAAACCGTTTCTTTCGGTGCAGCAAACTGTCACTTTGCGCACTAGTTGCACAAATAACTATTGAAGATGACATCTTGCAGGTATGTTTCTTTCCACGCAATCATTCCTGTAGTCTCTTCATCACATTGTCTATGCATGGTTTGACGTAACATTACAACTGGAATTTAAAATCGCTTCTCGAATCTTGGCTTTCAATTCTTTCGTTGTTGCAGAATTGAAAGCCAAGATTCGAGAAGCGATTTCGTATTCCAGTTGTAATGTTACGTCAAACCATGCATAGACAATGTGATGAAGAGACTACAGGAATGTTTAAGTAGAAAAGGAATTTACCTGCAAGATGTCATCTTCAAAAAATAAATGTTACGGTATTATTTATTCTAAAATGGCTTTATTTTTACTATTGAATGATATGAAAAACTTTATTTGAAGATTTGTTTTTCTTGAAATTATTTAACTTTCATAATTACCAGTTTTTCTGAAACACCCTATACAATGGATTTTATTTTATTATAAATATCACTTCAATTGTATTGTGTATGAAGTGATCAATGTCGATCTATAACATTTCTGAATGGTATTAAAGTAACAATACTGTGTTGAATATGAATGTTGGATTAGAAGACAACATTTTCATAACACTAGAACCTAGTTTATGTTGTTACACCATTAATTCAATTCAATTCACAGGTTATGTTGTATATAGTTGGTGACCATGAAATGCGCCAAGAAGGGAGATAGAGTTGGAGAGTTGAAAACTACCAAATTTATTAATTTCAATAATATATTTCATCATCAGTTACAATAATACAAAACATTGAAATGAATTTCATCTGATATACTCAATAAGGAGCAAGGTAACCGTTTTGACAGTAGTGAAGTATTCTTGACGAACTTTCACTTTGATACACTCGTTTTTGTTAGGACTACGATCAGATAAATATTATGTCTCTATGCTATGATGTTGTTTAAAAAAAATCTATAAACAGCAAAAAATGTATAACGTGTTTATTAAAATTATTATTAAAACTTCTAGCTAGAATCTAATCCATATTTTCAGAAAGTTTCCTAATAAGAAGCTTTACTTGATATAAATACAAGTAGCAAAAGTATTTGTTTGAAAAGTGATGACTTTTTATTAAACTAACTCGAAATTAACATTTTTGAACTGCGATTAGCTAACTATTACCAATAGTAATTTTTCTTAAATTTCTCATCAAATTTTTATCCTATACAATACAGTAAATTTTGAATATTTTATTACTTGACCTATGATGAACATTGTTAAATTTTTTAATACACCAATATTGTTCCACTTATACCAATTGAAAAATGTAAATCTAAACAATGTTTTTGTACTGTTTTGGACAACCAATCTGCCTTTGGTAGGAATGTGTTTTGTGCAAGCCAGAGCATTCAATTTCAAATTGCATTTATATTCTAATAAATACAAAATCAATAAATAGCCGTTAAAAAGAATACATTGAATTGAAACTTTTTTTGAATTCTCAATAAAGCTAACAAAGAGAATATTCAAATTTCAAAAATATTTAACCAGCCATAATTTAAATCCAACTTATTCATTTCCAACAATCAATCCAACTCATTCATTTCACAAAGATTGAAATTGAAATGGAAGTTAACTCACATTCACAAATACTTGAAATAGTCTAGGGCATCCCCCTACAAGACTACTAGCAGGTCTGTATGTAGGGAGGAATTGAATCAATGAGGAGTTCTTTACATTTCCGCCTTTGTTATCTTAAGAAAAGGGGCTCCTAGAAAATAATAGTGTCATAGATTGGAAAAATTATAAGAGCATTATAAGATACGGCACTGATGAATGGAGTAAACATATTTTTCTTGTGTTACTATAGTGAGGTCCACGTTATAATGGCAGTGGAGAAAGATAGGAGAGCAACGTTGCCGATCCTCTGTCTTGTCAATGCCTTCTTTAGACGGTAGCTGATACAGGTTTATTGATGTAATACAGGATTTCCCTATTGGAGTCGATAACACGCTGATACCGGATTTTCAAATCCCTGGAAGTCGGCAACCTCTATGCTGTCTAGAGCCCTCGTCGTAGCACGTTGAACGTTTTCCAGAGTCCCGAACCGCGTCCCCTTGAGTTGTCTCTTGATCTTGGGGGAACAAAAAAAAGTCCGGTGGTGCCATATCCGGGCTGTAAGGATGTGGCAATGTTACCCTCGACTGTTTGTTCCCCAAGATTAAGAGACAACTTAAGGGGACGCGGTTCGGGACTCTGGAAAACGTTCAACGTGCTACAACGAGGGCTTTAGACAGCATAGAGGTTGCCGACTTCCACGGAGCGTTCAGGGATTTGAAAATCCGGTATCAGCGTGTTATCGACTCCAATAGGGACTACTTTGAAGATATCTAATGAGAAATTGTACATATTTTGCCCATAAAAAATTTCCTGAGGTCAGTCCGGTTACTTATTATACAGACTATGTATTAACTGTTCATTCTCGTTAAAAATGATCAATTATATTTTATTAAGCAAGAAATTATATTCTTCAATAATTTCATAATTGAGATTGAATATTTTGTTAATTATTAATTCTACATTGTTAAAAGACGATCTGGCAACAGAGCAAAGCGAGAAAGAGACAGCGCTATCCGCTTTGTTGGATGATAGATAAGGATAGCAATACCATTGCAAACCAAACACTGCCATTATAATGTGGACTTCACTATAGAAGGATATCTATAATTATGTTTACCCAAGCTCTCAAATTGAATAGATACTTCATTCAATGAACTACAAATGAAATTCGTAAATTAATACAGAGAATATGAAAAGAATTCCATAAAAGTCACTGTTAACGTAATATTGGAAATACAAAATCTTTATCTGTCCCAGTTCTATAGAATTTCCCCAGAAATTCTATAAATTATGGTTCCTATAAGGCAGCAGCAGCGCTCTCGAGTGGTAGTCCACTCAATTTTCAATAAAAATGGTGTCTGAAAAGAGTGTTGTATTCTACGTATTTCGCAGTGTGCGTCTGTAATGACTGTTTAGCGTAGCCAAGATGCCTGGAGCATCTACACATAGACGTGGGTTTGAATCCAGCCCCATGGATTCAGGCATGGACGTGTGATCAAATCAGCATTGCAACCTTCCGGCAGTCGCGCTGTTGTAAAAAGTACAACAGTGTCAGTTTTTTGCTGCACAAAACTATTGAATGGGGTGGTGTCCGTTAATGAGTCACCTATGCATTCCAAAACTTCCCCCCATCACTCCACTGAGTTGCAGTATCAACCGAGCAATGGTTCAGTCTTTAGGTGCCATTTAGTCGCGACAGTGTATAAGATAGGGAAAGACTCTATACGGGGACTGTAAACGAACCAATCACACAGAATTGATGGCTTTGCTTGATGTACCTTATTGGGCTAAAAAATGGTAACCATCAAAATGTTCGTAGGCGTAAAATAATCCAAGAAGATGGAAAAAGTATTAATAATTATACAATTAATTAATATGTTTTGATAGTAAACAGAGAACATAACGGTGCGTACAGACTTTCGCTCTGCTCCGCAACCGAACGTCACTCCAGCAGAGCGAGTGATGATCGACCGGGGAGCAACAGTGGTTCGACCGGGGAACGCGAGAAGATCTAACATCTTCCGTTACGTTCATGATAGGTGCGTGGGAGGAGCGACTGTGGTTCGATGGTGGTACGAGGGCGGTACGAGGGAGGAGCGTGCTCGGTGCGGGTTGGAAGCGCGAATATGTATACGCAGCTTAACACTTGGAAAATTGGATGTTGTACAAAATACAACACGCGACTGCTCGTGTGATTGAGAAGGGCGCGACTACCGGAAGGTAAAAGCAATGTTGGTGATTATTGCACAGTAATAGCTAACATAACATTTCCCTAATTAAAGCATATCCAATGTCAATGTTTCAATTCCATTTTGCTTCTCCTTTTACTTGCAAATATTCAAATGTAAATGGAATTCTGAAGCTTATAGAGAAAATAAAAATTTCAGGTACTTTCCATTATACAGTGGGTTCATTGGAATCTCTATCAACTTGTGAAATTCATAGTTGGTCCATTCTATAGACAATTGGATAATATTTACATTTGTGTTGAAATAGAATTCGTAAATATATGTACTCACCAGGAATCTCCATTTCATTTCTCTGTTCCCTCGACACCAGCTTGAGTCATCAAATCTGATATGTTCTTCTCCAAATCATCTATCCGCGTTCCCATTTCATCTAGTATTCAACGAGTCAAGGAATCAAAGATGAATAATATATTGACATTCACAGATGTATTTCCACACACAATGACTACATCAACTAAATTACTAGTAGTTCTGTGAACAATAGAACTCGCGCAGTTATGTCGAGTCGGCGAGATATCGGTGTATAAACGACTAATGGCTGTTTGGGTTGTTGTATCGACAATGCTAATGATTTGATGTAAACAGCTATGCTACTATCATCAAAAGCTTACCGAGATGAAAGCAGAGAAAAATCGGGAGAAAATACTATGCTACTTCAAGTTATCAATTGAATGTCTCACTGCATGCAATTAATAGTCCACACATATAGTCCAATTCTATAGTCTGATTTTTACTCTAATATTGGCGTATGAAGGAGGCTCCTTTCCCTTTTATATTATCCTTGAAATGCAAAGTTTCCAAAAACCTTGTATACATGTCGACGCGAAATTTAAATGGAACATACCTCAATACCTGTCAAATTTCATGAAAATTTATTACCGCGTTTCACCGTAAATGCGGAACATATAAACATAAAGAGACATTCAAAACCGTCGACTTGAATCTTAGACCTCACTTCGCTCGGTCAATAAATACTGTCATATATATTATTAGATATTTCATAATCAGTTAACTCACAACAAGAAAATATGGATGAGGCGTGATTAACATAAAAAAATTACTAGGTTTATAGAAAGAGGAAATAGGTTAGATTTACGTAGTTCTCTTGCTTTGTTAGCCCCCAGATGCCATCCCCTGAGATATTTTCTATATAAAAAGCTATCGCACGCTCTGAATCGTTATGCCAACTTCCAAGGATTCATAAGAAGCAGTATGAAAAATAGATACTTGGTTGAAAAATCAAATGTAGTTGATGTTACAAGAGTTTCCACTTGATTAAAACTGAGACTCACATGAACCGTAATCTGAATTATGAGACTATTCAATTCAATTCAAATTTATTTTCACACTCATTTATTTTCATACTATTGAAACTTACTTGTCTTAATTCCCTTCAAGAGTATATGATGCGTTGTTTTGAAACAAATTCATTCAAATTCAAATAGCCTAGATAAATTCAAATTCTATAAGAACATTTTCTTTCTATGTTATCAATAATTAAGTTACTGAAGCTGCGTTTACACCAAAGTTATTAACAAAATATTAACTTAATCTTTATGGATTCTATTAGATTGAACATAACTTATCATACACATGATGAACATATTTGTTTGTCAAGTTCCGTTCAATCTAATAGAATCTATAAGGATTAAGTCAACATCTTGTTAATAACTTTAGTGTAAACGCAGCTTAAAGGTGCAATTTCTTAGCGGCGTCTCGAGACTCGCGGCTATAAGCAGAAGTTTCGAGACTCGTGGTTAGAACCGCCGCGGCTAGAGCACATAACCTATAAATTAATTAGATTCGATGTTTCATTAGATATAAATCGTATAAGCAATATAGTAGCCAACAGATCTAATTCGTCTCCCGCCAAAACGTTCATACATCATAAAACTCCAATAAGTATAGAATCTAATGAATTTATAGGTGATAATAGTATGCTCCTGCCTTCACGGCTGTAACGACGCGTCTCGAGCCGCCTGCTTAATGACTGGCCACTGAAGCATAAAGCAGGGCTTCGAACCCTTCGGGGATCGGGTCTAGTATCTGAGATTCATGAGTAACGCCTCCGTCTCTGAAAGTATTATTATGATTGATTCATTTATAGGACAATAGATAGGATCTAGATCGTTCTGATGATGTACTTATTGTATGAATCAATAAATAATAAAGATACAATCAATGTGTAAAAAACTGCTTTTAACCCAAAAAAATGGTTACAATTTTTCCAAAATGCTCGCGGCCCTTTTTGGGCGCCCGCTCAGTTGACGTGCAAGCGCCTACCTGGGAGACGTATACAATTGGGGGCTGTGAGTATTTTCCAGGTTTGTAAACAAGTTAGAGGATACGTTCGGGCCATAACCGGCCCACGCACCACCGGAACTGCAGCAATGCGTCTGGAGTGACTAGACTAGACTTGTCTGTGGGTGGTTCCACTGTAAAGGCCTACTGCAGGCTGAGTTCCATTGTGACAGTTGCCTTAAGACTTGACAGTGCCGTAGGATAGAGGATAGTACTGTAGCTAGCGCGCTCGACTTCGTGGTGTATGCGAATATCAGGTGACTACTTGTAGGTGTGGAATAAATGTGTGGTTAGCCAAACTTACTGTTTAGTATACATATACTATAATATATATGTCAACTACACAGACGACTATAGACGTTCGGCTAGTCATTTATTAGGAATTGAACCTTTACAGGCAAGTATCAGGATCTAATAAATGAACCAGAAAGGATGTATACTAAAGAAAAACACCTACTACAAAATTACACTACTAAATACTTGTTACTACGTTTGCTTCAAAAGGATATTTCTTGTAATTATTTGTTCCGACATTGTTTGTAGTTTATCCTGGGTCTGTTGAAGTAATGTTTGAATCTGAAATGAAAAAAAATTATTAGCCAACGCAGAAGAAAAGTCCAGTAGCAATAGAAGTATTTTTCAAATTATGAGAATGAAAAATATTGAAGATCAGATAGTAAATCTAGGTATGTGGATATTCCATATCCGCATCATAACATTCTCACCATACCTGGAACATTGCCGGCCATAGAACTGCGGATCCTCACAGTCTTCAGTCAGTACCTGCTTACCTCGTTGGTGCTTCTAAAAGAACAGCTACATAAATTTCAAGTGAGAGGCCAGGTTCATGAGTATTTTACTAAAAGACGTAATGATGTAGACCTGCCACAATTGCGATTGGCCAGACCACACACCAGTTTCCCAATTCGCACCCTGAAAATATTCAACAGGCTCCCATTGTGTGTTCGTGAATTGGAAGATAAACAATTTAAAATGTGCTTTGAGATAAACTTCCACTCTATTCCTTGGGTGAAGAGGAGATCACTCGATTTATTTGTCTCTTTGACATGCCATCTCGAAAGTTTTGTAAATTTTATGAACGTTTATGTTTTAATTTCTATGACGAAATCTAACCAGTGTAAATACTGGTCAAGGATTGAATGAAAATTGAATTGAATTGAATCCACAGTAGAGACTAGAGGCATCTGCAGAATATAGGTAATTTCTTAACGACCTGTAAAGACAAGCAATTTATTTTTTCTTATTAGCCTTTATTATGAAATCATAATTTGTAAAACCTTTTTATGAATTGAAACTAAAGTTCACATTCTGCACAAACGGCTTAAAAGCTTCTATTTGATTAGAGCAAAAATGGTAATTAATCAGAATGTATTTGCATTCCTTTCCAAGAAAAATTCACAGTAATGAAAAACCCAAAGCAATTTACTACTTTAGTGTCTAATTAAAATAGAAAGTAGTTATTCAATGCTAAAGAAATCTATAAAAAACAGGTAAAACAATAATACACAACTGATTTGACAAAAATCGACGTGTTGAGGTTATGTTTGTAACTAAATCAATATCTTCCATCAAGCATAACTTACGTGCCACTTATGTCACTAAAACTTACGTATTGAGTTAATTCCTGCAAATTTTTTGGGTCTGTTTGATTACTCACTGCAAAATTTTGTTGTTCTTCCACTTCAACTTTTATATCTTGCTTTATGTCAGCCATTTCAGCTTTCACCTCAACAAATTTTAATCAGCTGTTGAATTGAAAATTATTGAGAGTTGACGTTCAGTTGAGGAAACTCCTGAAATATCAATTAATTGATAATAAACCGAATAATATATTATTTTGCAAAAGATTCACTTTATTATCGAATAAACTTGCACAAAATACAAAAATAATATTGTATGACTTGATACTTGTTATTCAATACGTTTATAAAGAGAAAGTTCTCTTCAAATAATGTTGAAACCCGGACGTTCCACACAAAACTGAACCTTTTCGAGTGTGGAGCTGAACAGAAAGCCGGGAATTATGATTGTACTTGGTACTGAGTGATACGAATTTGTTGAGATTATTAAGGAGCACGCAACGGGCAACGCTATTTTAATACGGTATAGATTGTAAAAATCAATGAATAATATATTGATGAATATTACCATCAAATTAAAAGAAATTATGCATTCAAACCACTAGCATGTTGTAGACTACATCATGAATATTAATAGATAATTCAGGAAATCGACGGATACATATGACTACCAAAAGTACCGTGTAGGCCTACTCTATATAATATTAGTCTATTTGTCTAGAAAAATGTATTGTCAATGATTAAAATTTTTCAGAAAATTCTACCTAGAAGCAATTTGTAATTTTTTCTAAACCACTGAAACCATTCCGTGATAATATTGATTATAATAAAATCTTTTACAAAAAAATTTTACCACCTGCCGTGTATTTCAAATCCCATAGGCCTACTCCTATGCATATTTAAATACATTACCGGTACGCAGAAAAAATGTGTTTCAACTGCAGAAGTTTTATATAATGTAAGACCATTAATAAACAATATACACTACGGTATTTTATTGGTAGGCTATTATATTGCATTCACCTATATGGTGTATCTGTTGCTGTAGGTCTTTCATAAATCATAGTATGTGAGACAATGGACTAAATAAAGTTGATTCAATCAATCCTATCAATTTTGAAGGCCAATTAATATAGGTACTGTGAAACATAACATCAAATAAGAAACGACAACATAGTTTTCATTAATTTTCTCCTGTTTCTACAACTCATGACAACCGTACGGTACAGAAAAGATATTTTTTTATTTGATCAAAACTGGTTTTGAATAATCTTACAATTTCTCTGGCTCCAGATGAGATAGAAGTCATAGCAGTCAGTATAAAGAACTCTAACTAGCAACAAGTATACACCAACAAAATTTCTATTATTATTGCGGATGATGCCCACACAGGAGCTTTGATGAGAAGATCAAACGTCCATGCCAACTGGCTGGATTCGAGCCCGCGACCAGGAGCGCTAGCAGACTGAAGGGTGCAACGCCTTAGTCGTCTCGACTATTTCTGGCCGCAATTTCTTTTGAATATAAGGATACTTACACAGCTAAATCCAGACGATAAATGATAGGCAGCTGTGCTAACTAGCCTAGCGTTTTCATACAGAGTTGATGAAAATTATGAAAACAGCTTAATATTTCTGTTACCTACAAGGATAATTTGACAATATTTTAGATTAGGGATACTATTTGAATAGAAAAACTACTTCTGGTATCCGCCATTTTGCATCTAACATCAATAATTTTTTTAAATGGGAAGGTGGTCAGGTGAAATATAATTACTGTAATACATAATTTCGTTGCAGAAATTCAAGAGAAAATGAATTTTTTGCAAGCATTTTTTCAACTCCTTTGTGTGTTCTGATTTTCTTCTTTTTGCTCTCTTTTATTGTTACTTTTTTACTTTCCTTGCCCTACTACCATAGGTAAGGAAAGTATTGCTTTCCAAAAAAAAATTAAGGTACCCCAATTTCAAGTTTTCTATACGTTTCAAGGTCCCCTGAGTCCAAAAACATGATTTTTGGGTATTGGTCTGTGTGTGTGTGTGTGTGTCTGTGAACACGATAACTCAATTCCTAATTAACCGATCGACTTGAAATTTTAAACTTAAGGTCCTTATACCATGAGGACCCGACAATAAGAAATTCAATAAAATTCGATTCAAGATGGCGGATAATTACTAGAAAACCATGTTTTTCTCGAAAATGGCTCTAACGATTTTCTTCAAATTTATACCATGGATAGCTATTTATAAGCTCTATCAACTGGCATAAGTCTCATTTCAGGGAAAATTTCAGGAGCTCCGTAATATTCTTGAGAAAAATGGCGGATAATGACTAAAAAACCATGTTTTTCTCGAAAATGGCTCTAACGATTTTCTTCAAATTTATACCATGGATAGCTATTTATAAGCTCTATCAACTGGCATAAGTCTCATTTCAGGGAAAATTTCAGGAGCTCCGTAATATTCTTGAGAAAAATGGCGGATAATGACTAAAAAACCATGTTTTTCTCGAAAATGGCTCTAACGATTTTCTTCAAATTTATACCATGGATAGCTATTTATAAGCTCTATCAACTGGCATAAGTCTCATTTCAGGGAAAATTTCAGGAGCTCCGTAATATTCTTGAGAAAAATGGCGGATAATGACTAAAAAACCATGTTTTTCTCGAAAATGGCTCTAACGATTTTCTTCAAATTTATACCATGGATAGCTATTTATGCAACTAGTGCGCAAAGTGTCAGTTTGCTGCACCGAAAGAAACATTTACGCCCGAGCCGTAGGCGAGGGCGGAATGGTTTCTTGAGTGCAGCAGAGGAACTTTGCGCACGTATTTCACATTAAGTTTTTCCTACAGTTACCATTGAATATGAAAAGTGGGTAATTATGGGTAAAATTGCCAGAAATCCATCAAATGTTTTTCTGTGTAATTTTATTATTGATAAAAACCTTAATCCTAAAGTCCTCGTTGTCCTTGGTTATAATATATAATGAATAATAATTAGCGCGTTGTGCTTCGTTGCACCTCTGCTCACTATAGCAGCCACAGCAGTCACTGTTACCAACTTCATTTTGATTTTGCTGCACTGTTGCTCCATATAACCTACTAAGTATTTTGCGTTGCCATGTTGCAAATCTGGAGTGCAGAAAAATTTTTCCCGCACTAGAGCGGAAAAGTGATTCTTTGCGTTCTGTAATCAGTGCAGCAATGGCCACTTTTCAACGTAACTGTAGGAAAAAGATATTTTTTTATTTGATCAAAACTGGTTTTGAATAATCATACAATTTCTCTGGCTCCAGATGAGATAGAACTCATTGCAGTCAGTATAAAGAACTCTAACTAGCAACATTTTTCCAAAGTATACACCAACAAAATTTCTATTATTATTGCGGACGATGCCCACACACGAGCTTTGATGAGAAGATCAAACGTCCATGCCCACTGGCTGGATTCGTGCCCGCTACCAGGAGCGCTAGCAGACTGAAGGGTGCAACGCCTCAGTCGTCTCAACTATTTCTAGCCGCAATTTCTTTTGAATGTAAGGATACTTACACAGCTAAATCCAGACGATAAATGATAGGCAGCTGTGCTAACTAACCTAGCGTTTTCATACAGAGTTGATGAAAATTATGAAAACAGCTTAATATTTCTGTTAGTACAGGGATAATTTGACAATAGGTTTAATTAAGGATACTATTTGAATAAAACTACAGACTCTGGTAGTCTGGAAAACTACTCTGGTTGGAAAAAAACTCTGGTATCCGCCATTTTTCATCTAACTTCAATCAATTTTTTTAAATGAGAAGGTGGTCAGGTGAAATTACTGTGATTTCGATGGAGGATTTCAAGAGTAAATGAATGGATTAAACAGCACATCAATGTTTCAAACCATTTAAAGTATATTTATATTTGAAGATACTGATAAACCATACAAAAATATAATGAATGAGTAGGTACATAAATAATCTGACAGATCAAACTTTAACACTGATCAAAATGTGTTACTGTTGAAGATGTTAAGTGTTTATTGACAATAATAAGAAAACAAAGATATTGTCAAATTTCACTAGAAATTTATTAAATTTCCTCAAGTACAGCTGATGATGCGTTGGTTAACTACGTGAAACCAAGGTTCTGTTTTAAAGTTTTTAATAAATTTCTAGTGAAATTTGACAATATCTTTGTTTTCTTATTATGGAGAGATTTCAGAACATCACCATCAATTCTACTAATGTTTATTGACACTTTGAAAACCGAAATTTAAGTTTAACATTTTAGATTCTTAATGTAGCCTACTCATAATATATTTATTGTATTCGTGTGTGATTTTATTATAGTGAAGTTCATGTTATATTTTAATACAGTATATTGTCATGCGGCTGACCTCCTTTTCACATTGATTGCAAAACAATCATGATTCGTGTTCAGTAATTTTCTGTAACACGTTTCATCAATCTTCAATAATTCATGCGAGAGTTTGAGGGATAATTGAACAATTGAATGGGAGATCACAAAATTAAAGGTTTTATTACAAAATACTACAATATTTACAACACTGAACTACATAGAACTGTACATTAATATATATAAAACATAATTATTATTATCACACTAATTTCAGGATGGAATTTTTAAGATATTCGAAAATATATATATAAGTAGCATCTCTTTTATCAAAACTATTTGCCTCAAAGGCGTTTGTTCGATAGAGTTTCATCATATAACAATAGTTTTTGACATTTTTGGCACATGTTGAGCTCATGATGACCACATAATAAACGATTTAACAGAGGTTCGGAGATGCTCGAATTGAAATAAAATAGGTGATAAAATTGAAAATTAATACGAAAATTAAATTAATTGTTAGAAAACGTTTATAATTTCTAATGTAATAAGATTAAAAGTAAAAACAATTGAGTGGTGAAGTAATTTTTAAAATAATCAAATCAATTGGGAGTTCAAAGTTTCCCATTTAAATAACAAGGGAGATTACAATCAGAAATCACATAAACTAGAAGTGTAATACTGTTGGCAAGCCAAAGGACAATATCTTATCAAAAGACAATTATTGTTTGAAAACCTAGAGTTGATTCACGTTTAGAATAATCAACTGAAGACATTTGTACTCAAATAGTATACAACTAGCAGCTGTAATCAGCATCGGATTCAAGATTAACTCTTGCTTCCTTCAAGATGAGGTGTGTCTTTCCGATCTGCTGGCAAATGGCTTTCTCGACCTGCCTCTTCTTGCGGTTGGCGACAGTCAGCTGCGACAGAGTGTCTTGCAACGCGTGCTTCGTGTGATGCAACTGTTTGCGCAGGTCCACATTCTCCTCTTGCAGTCTTGCAAACTCGTTCTGCTCTTTACTCGTTCCTGTCGGCAGAGTAAACAAAGTCGCTTTAGAAAGTTTCAATCGATTTCATTATTTATAGCAATAAGTAAGTAACGGATTTAGAAATAAAAGTTTTGAGAAATATTGATTAATGAACGATGATTAATTCTTTATTGATTCATACAATAAGTACATCATCAAAATGATAGGGAGAAAAAATAAGGTAAACTTGTGCTATTCCACTCCCAAATTTTGATAAGGCTACACATAATCCGAAATAGGTTAAGTCTTGTAGCCTAATTGTTCACTTCACAAAATGTACAGTCTTTAATTATTTTAACAAAGTAGATTGAGCTACAAGAGTTTATTTGATGAACTTTTGAAATGTTTTGATCTCTATAAAGTTCCTAATATTTAGAACTGGACTGAAAACGAGAAAGTTGCAACCGCACACAACAGTGACAGTGAAAATATAATTCCCATAGGTTTCAATGGGATTATTCATACTCGTTTGGCCGGGCTGAATGGTAATAGTCCAATTAGAACTCATGAAAATTATATTTTCACTATTCGCTGTCACTGTTCTGTGCGAATTCAGCTTAATGAAGTTAAATTTCCCATATTTGTTGTAACTAGCCACAATGAAATCCACATCAGAAAATGTCTAACAATCAAGTATATAGAATAAAATTATTTATTTTCATTAAACACATAATGCAATAGACATATTCATCAGGAAACAAAATACATACAATAGTCACACAGACAAATACAGAATGAAGCAATTCAGAATGGGTAAATATGAAGTCTGGACACACATCACATACAAATGCCTTAATTCAGTCTTACGCTAAATCATGTGACTTGAAATAATTTTGGTCAAATTAATGGAATATTCACAACATATAAATACGAGTAGAGAATATTTTTTGTGGAATATAATAGTGGTTCAAGCTTAGACTAGATATAGTATATCTAGTCTGAAGTCGTTTCCACACTGAACAAATGTTCGACATACATGTTCGGCAAACATGTTTGTTGAGGAGCTCAGGGACAAAAATTTTAAAAAGTTTGGACAATAATAATTGTTTGTCAAACAAAAAATTACTGTTTTTCCAAACATTTTCAGTGTTGACAGCTGTAAAACATAAAACCTGTTCTCCTCACTTACAAATATTTTGTTTGCTGACGCGTCCACACTGGCCACGGGCAAACATTGTTTTGTCAAACATAATAAAATTTGCCCAAACTGTTTCAACAAACAAGTTTGTCGAATATTTGTTCAGTGTAGACACGGCTTAAGGGTTTGATGTTCACTGATCAGGAAGTAATTGCATTACTTAATATAATGACTTGCTTGACATTTATTTTTTCATTCAGTTTGTTTTAATAATTGAAATTGATTTCAATAAAATATTCTATTGTTTTCAAAGATGTTTCGATTTCGTGGGGAAATACCTACTATCTGTAGATTATGCAACGATAACTATGAATCAGTCAGTGCCATCGAATAGAGGTTTGTGATTGGTTATGAGGTATGACTTCCTCTTAAAACGTTATCAAAATACCTAGCTCAATCTAATTTTTCTCTGTGGGTTGAATCAGGACCTCCTATATACTACCTGATAGAAAGTATCATGTATATAGGAAGTCCTGGTTGAATGTACCCTGATCACAACTACATAATTAGAATTTTAATTATAGATGAGGTCTTGGAATTTAACGTCGAAATGAATTACAGGTAACAATACCACCACTCACAAGATGTTTCATAAAAATGATGCGAAATACTACAATAACTTTTATGATTACGAGTGGAGATATTTGGATATGAGGTGCACTTACTTGTCACTGCATGAGCGTTCACTTCCAAACTAGAGTGCCGACCCTGATCGCTTTCAATTCCCAGATCGGGCGAAGTACTGGTCAACGGTCTTTGTGGCCACGAACCGGCATTTGGCTGCAAACAGATAGAACGTTGAAAAATAAACTCCAAAATGAGAAGCGAGAAAGCTTTCTAAATATACTCATTCAAATGACAGCTCTGTTCACATTGATCTGTATTGTAAATCCATTATTTTAATACGCATGAAACACTCAATGGAAAAATTAAACACTTTGGAGGAGGTAATATTATAACATAATATGAAAGAGAGGAAGGGATCCACAAACAAGATAATAGTTTTAGAAATAAAGAAGGCTCTAAAGTATAAAATGATGGGAAAGAATTTTAAAAAAGTCCTCAAATTATTTATGCTAGAAGACAAGTTCTTGAAAGATAGATAAAACAACGTTTCATCATATCAACGTTTCATCATACAACGTTTCAATCATACAGTAACTTGAAATCATGTCGCTATCATTAGTTAGTTTTTAGCATAAATAATTACAAGAATCTCGCAGAAAGATAGCCATAATCAACTTGATAGTTCACAATCTGTCAACAGGAGCTCTATACTAAATTATTGCATTGTTATTTAGTGAGATTCACTTAAAATTGACAGCATTCTTCCAATGTTGTCCTGTTCAAATAGGACCAGAAGTAAGTTATAGAACCATAAATTGGACTTGAATCCAAAAGTGTACGGAACATAACCTACGTTTTTGAATATAGTGTAAAAATCAAAATTCGGGAAAGGAGCAGTTTTGGGCTGTGCCTGTTGATCCATCCCCAATCATTTTAATGAATTGTGTTCTGTGTATCAATAAATAAATAATTCTACGATTCAAGGAATATGCGTTGAAAATTTGATTGATGGAGCGAGCAATCGTCGAACAAAACCACAAACGGACGACTCGAAACTCTAGTCATCAGTAAGGTTGGCCACTAACAACAGGACATGCATGATGAAGATGTGTGTACACACTTGTCGTCATACATTGTTGTGTCATAACTAATCACAGCGTAAGGCTTCTAACAAACTTTTTTGAGGTTAGGCTTTTGTATCTTCGGTTTTTGTTGTTTATTTTTCTTTACTACTCTATGTAAATATGTGTAAAGCTGGTTCGCCTCCATGGTACACATTGGTTAACGCTAAATGGACTAGAAAATGATGGCGGTCAGACAAACTTATGTTCTCCTGACCGAAAACTACACAACATCTCAAAGAAATTGGAAATATAATGTGTATATGTAGGCATTTGAGACTCATGAGCTTAATATGTGTTAGGTATCTGCCACACGCTGAATAATAATAGTACTCTATTTAAGGTTGAATTATTCTTGTATGATTATAATTTGTAATTTTCCATTGGTTTATTGTGTATCTGCCAAACGGTAAATAATAATACTACTCTATTTGAGGTTGAATTATTCTTGTATGATAATAATTTATAATTTTCCAGTGAATCAGATGCTGGCTTTATGATTCAGAGGCCCGGGTTCAAATCCCGGCCCGGGCAAGATATTTATCTCGGGACACTCCCGTGTTTTGGATGAACACGTTAAGCCGTCGGTCCCGGCTGTCTAAAAAGCAGTCGTTAGGTCATGTAAGAGGCCCTGAAATTGATCAGTTGCGACCTGAAAACTCTGACACCAGACCTGAACCAGCCAGGTCACACGATATTATTATTATTGGTTTATTTATTGTCTTTGGTTCTTTATTTTATGATAGAAGCCTCTCGCTGATGACATAACATGCATAATGACGATGTTGTGTTCATAATGCATGTCCTGTAGTTAGTTGCCAGCCAACTCAATATACTCGTTCAAAAACACAATATTTATTTATTTATTTCATTGACAATCATAAATCATAATTACAGTATAATATATAATATGATTGGGAGAAGACAACAGGCATAGCCCAAAACTGTCTTCTCCCAAATTTATTAATAAATTATTGAAAAAATAATTCATTGACAATCATAAATCATAATAATTACAGTATAATATATAATATGATTGGGAGAAGACAACAGGCATAGTCCAAAACTGTCTTCTCCCAAATTTATTGATAAAAAATTAGCAGGTATTCACCTGATAGTTGTCGAAGTCAGACATGTAGTCGGATGAGATGTCGTTGCTTCTCTGCGAACTGTAGCGATAGCGGCCGAGGTGGGGCGAGAGGGGCTGGTGGGTGGGGCTGAGGGGCGGATGGGTGGGGCTAAGGGGAGAGGAGGGGCAGCTGTAGGGGGCCCACGCCTGCTTTGAGCCGGAAGCGGCCACTGACGGCACTGATGACGGGACTGACGCGCCGTCATCGTTCTCAGAGTCTGACTGCACTTTCTTCACGTGCAGCTTCGTCAGCCGCGTTTCCAGCTCCATGTTGGCCGCTTCCAGCTCCGCCACTCTCCGCTCCAGTTCTGACTTGACGCGTTCCAGGTGAGTGCTCTGAAAACGCAAGGCAGCCGCTCATCAATCATGCTGGACAACCAGATTACAAACAATTGTTTCTTTACTAAACTGAAATGGTGTTGGGCAGATTTTGAACGATATAAGGCAAAGAATGCAAGTATCTTCATATCAAGTATGATCACTTTATTTCTCAACATAGGTGGTTTGAAAAATTTGCAAAGACGAACTAAGATCAATTTAAAATAGGATAATATATTTTATAATAACAGTTGAAAATACAGGAAATGTTTCTCAATCATAATCTATAGAATTCAAAAATATTCCTGTGGAATCGATTATGAAATACATATATTTTCAAAAATGTTTATCCACTCAGGAAGTAATCGTCAATCAAAATTATAGATTCAATTCAATCTCCAAAAATTGAAATTTGAAATTTATTCTTCCAAAAAATACATTACAATATACAATATTTAACAGAAAATAATGGAAAAATATTGTTTTAAACAACCCCTGAGTTGATACAGTGTGGGGTAAATGTATAAAAGCTCGTAACTGTCTTTCAATAAATGCAGACAGATTAATTTATCTTGACTATCAGATAGCTTGTTTTCATTATAAATGAGACGGTTACCTATTTATGGTTAAAAATAAGAAACACAGTAAAAAAAAGGAAATTCGTATGGCTTTTGTTGGTGGGGAGTCCCTTGCGGGAAGGTCCCACCGCCTGAATATGATTTAAGCCGTCAATGGGCCTTACGACTGTCATACTTCAGCCGGGACCGACAATCTACCGTGCCCATCCGATAACACAGTATATGGCTTTATTGTTATGATAGGAAATGTTCCATGAAATAAGAGGATATTGAAAATCAACACAAAAGGAATAACTGCCACATCATGATTTTCATCCATCATCCCATTAACTATAAATGATACTTTTTGTAAGTTCGTATATTTTCTAGTCCTATCATCTATGATTTTTCATTTTTAATGAATATGTATGATAATATTTCTTTGAACGCCATTGAAAAGTATGCTTTTATCAAAGAAAAATATAACATTAATAATTTCTACTAACATGCTTCCTTTCAATCTAGTCATGTTTATTCGAGACACTACATCACAACAAATTGAACAAAAATTTACAAAATAAAAAATTGTTAACATCAATTCTTTTCTACCATTATATAAATTGTGACAGCCTTAACAATAATTGGGAGAATACTTTGCATTCAAATAGAAAAGCAGATAAGCTTCAAACAGGGTTAGACAGGGAGGTATTGATTATTTGGAATAAATGTCGTACACTCATTTTCAACTAAACTTCTGAGTATATTGAGTAACCATGAGGAAGGACTTGAAGCTAAATAAAACAACACATTTTACAAAAAAAAACTCCATGGAACCATGTACACTTGAAGATTGAAATAAAAAGATGGCACAAATTAATAATTTGAGAAGCTTCACATGATGCTTCAGAGATGTTTGGACAGAATCACCACACGTTTACAATAGTGTACAAATGAAAATAGTCGTAAATTAACGTTATTTCAATGCTTTGACTGTATTTTATTTGTGTTGCAATTACAACTGAAAAAATACAGTGTTATTTCTCAACTGAAAATAATAGTGTTTGGTTGAAAAAGTGAACGGCAATTTTCATAACCACGTCTCCCCTGCCTAACCCGGCACATTAATGCTTCATTACAAGGTAATATATAATGCCATATAAAAAAGATTTCTAAAATTTAATTAAAACATTATCCTCCTTCATTACTGAATTAAAGGTTTCAGATGAAAATTCTAGAAATAATTATTGCATAAATAACTTTGTCTCAATAATGTTAACAAGCTTGGATTTATTTGATTAATATATTAAATGATTAAGAAAAACATTTTGTTAGGAATTTCAATCCTTAGAATTCAGATTATCAAAATATGGTTTTAAAATATCATCGAATAAAATCAAGACATAAGCGTTATGTACGGTAAAAGTACATTTATCAGTACAAGGAATGTATTTGTTTTTAGAAAAGCTATGCACATTATTTGTGAGAGTTTTCCAATTATAATATAATATTTTTATAATTGGATTGCGTCTTGTGATATTGATAATTGAATGATGGAGAAAAATTGGATTGCATCTTGTGATATTGATAATTGAATGATGAAGAAATGTGTAAAATCATAAACTTTCTTATAATGAAAACTATTCGAGGAAACCAAATTGAATTCACACAAACATAATTATGTTTCTAAGAAAATGGTTATTTCTGAACATTTAAAAGATCTGTAGATATTCAGTAATGCACTATGACAGGTTGAAGGGAGAAATAATGCGAGATATGAAATGGAAAACATCTTTATATCTTCAACATAGTTTCTAAAAAAATAATTGAAGTTGTTTTACTTTGCAAAATAATAACATGCTTTATCTTTTCATCAGGCAGGTAACTAAAAACATATAAAATATACATCTATTTGTCTATTTCATTCAGCCCATTTCTATATGATCTCTATACAGAAAATATTGAATTTATAAACAGGATATTGCATGGAATATGAAACAGCGCAGAGGTTAATGGCGAACAAAAAGTAGAAATGAATACTTCGAAAATGAATCAATAACTAAGTGAAATTTCAAAGATAGTTTTATACAGTTAATGATAAATAGATATATTTTTATTGATTCTCTATTTAAATTTTGAACTGATCAAGTCAACAACTAAAGCAAAATTAGAAAGGTGCTACTAAATATCACTAAGCTTGAGGTCTAGTCGCTTTCAAAATACTGAACATGATACTGTACTCGTCTGTAATTATAATATTAAGAGTTGAAAATCCATTTTGTATTTATAATTTCAATCAATATTTAAAGTAAAATACTTTTTATCAAAGTAATATATTTTTTATTTATCGTAACATGTGTAATAAATAAGTTTATAATTTGTCAATGTATAGAAATCCGATATTTCAAGAAATAGTAAGTTTTCTCGCCAGAAATATTTTGCACTGTAACAATTCTTACAATCTTTAGTTTTAATGGAGAGATTACAATTATTATAGTATTAAATTCTATTGAATAAACATGAATATTGAAAATTGTGTCATTGGTGATAAACATTCTTAATTCATCAAGCTGAAAGCAGAGTACAATCAGCTAGCTTTCAATGCTTTTTTAAGAAAATTGAAGATTTAGTTATCAATTACGATAGTTCATTAAGCAAGTGAATACCACTTGATATGAAATATTACAACTTAATTTGTGATAAGAACCATCAAATAGAACTAAAGACTTTAAATTTTTATAAAATAATAAAAGTGAAATAAAAATAAATCTTGTCTAATAACTGAAAAATGATCTGGGCTGAAGCTTACTAACTTCTACAAATCAGAACCAACTTTAAATGAAAGCTACTATTTGAACAACTATATAGAATAAAATAATGATTTTCAAGGCGATTGGATCTAGTTAATAAGAAAATTTGATTGTTTAACTTTATTGAAATCTTGATACGTCAAACTTTATTATAAGTGAATGATAATTAGACTAAATACAGCCGATTAAAAAATTGGAACAATAGATTGGTTCTAGAAGTTCCGAACGGGTTCTTTATTAATTTAGAGCATTTATTAGTAAGCAAGCGGAAACAGTCGATATGCAAACATATAAAGCTGTGATCATTTTAATATTTGAATGAAAAATTCATAGTACTATAACAATTACTAAGGCAATATTTTCTACTCATGTCACACATTTGAGTTATTTTGTGGTTAATATCAATATAAGAAATGAAGCTAACAAATTAAATACGAGGAATAATGTTAAAAAATCAACAGTGAAGGACAAAATGTACTTGATACACTCCAATCTCCAACATGGAAGTAGAGTGTGGATTTGATCTGTATGTAGGCTAACTTGAATGAATTTCAGAAAGTACTATGAAATATTAAAATTTGAAGTTTTGAATCGTTCATTTGAGAAGGTTTAACACTTTTCATGTCTACATGAAAATAGGAGCCACAGCAGTTATTTATCTCAAGTAATTCAATCCAGTATAAAGTAAATTTCAGGTTGGAAATAAGAAAATTTCAAGATAATTGTTGGTCTTTCATTCACAAAGAGAAAACCGGGAATTGATTATTTTCATTTTTAACAATATTATGATTCCTCTATTTTCTCATACTGACAAAATTCAATAAACATCTATTTGATTAAAATAATCAGTTCAATTGATAAAGGTCTTTGAAATGCATAAGAACAAATATCATTTTTATCAAGGTATGCTTTAATCATTGATAAAATAATTAAATTAGCACCATGATTTTCTAAATTCAAGACGATTCCCGGGATTCAATTGGGTAGACTTTTGTTTGAAAAATGTTTGGTTTTGCTCAAGGCTGGTTGGGGAGTATAAAATTCTTCTTGGTGAGCTACGACTAAAATCTAAACATCGCAGTGATTTTAGTTTGTTAACAAAGTAAGAGTTAGGAAGCACTAGCTAGATTCAGGTAATTCAAATTAATTACGTGAATGGATCATAAATGACAAATAATTAAACACACAAAATATACCTAAAATCTTCCAACATATATCACAAACAATTGGATATTTTTGAACTTTCAAATCAATATTATTTCTCTATGGGACAAACCTCAAGAATTATGTCCTCAAGATAATGCGATACAGAATAATTCGCGCTGAAATGTAAAGAAAGAAAAAGTAGCTTCCAAGAATAAGTGCATTCTCAATTATTGAGGAATTTAAAACGCATTACAAGATAAGCTAGGTTTGTTCAGTTTCATTTTTTGCAATAAATTATTGACTAAAAAATCGACAAAACAAATAGGTGATCAATTGGAAGAATAATGATAATAATAATAGGATTGTGAAATCCATTATTATTTATCTATAGGTTATTTGCATTTTCATGATGCAGATGTTTAACCAGTGTTTCAACAGATAAATGTCGACTAAAGAGACCACTATCACTACAAAACCATATCACAACCACATCTACTCTAAATATTCCATTCAAAAAGTAACCAAAAGGATGCCAGGTATCTAGTAACCAACTGGTTTTTAAAGTGATTGTGTTCAGATTCTTTTTGGAGGCCCTTTGTTTTGTTAAGAGAAATCAATGTTATTTTACTTGTAATGATGATGTTCATTTTCATAATACCAGGAATAAACACTTGTTGAGAGATGAGATGCATCGCTCCACTTTTTATAAGAGAGGCGTCAGAAGTTCTGGTATACAATATTATATAATATATAACCTGATTTCATGAAGAGTATGAATGAACGAGACTTTAGATCTCAATTAAAGATAGATTTCTCTAAGAGTGCTTTCTACTCAAAGGAAGAGTACATTCAACATTACTCCACATGAATGGTATAATGATTTCTTTTCCTGTGTCTTGTGAATTTGTTACTATGGGCTGTGTCTTTTTTTTGTTCGACCATTTAGATTTTTTGACAAGTTCCTGATCCCCCTGTTTCAGGTGGGCAGTGGATGCTATTTAATCTATCAATCTATCTATCTACCTATCTATTCGACCAACGGAGTTCTGAACGTTACTGATGTTGGCGCACCGGTTAACATTATTTGAACAATTTGACAAATTTCGAGAATCTAAACATCGCTAAAAAGCTTCTAATTGTGCTTGGCGAGATTCAAACACTCGATGTTCTAGCAACAAAGGTTGATAATGCTTATCTTTAGTGGCATCCCGACACATATTCACATATAGTGGGGGCCACATTTTCTTAGATCAGCAAATAATCATTTAATTGTATCAATACTTTGTAAATAATTGTACCTTATATGCTTTTAATAATCATGTCTATATTTTGAATAAACTCCTCTGGTCGTGTTGTACCCTCGTCCAGAAAAATTATTATTATTAGCTGCGCTATCGCTTCCGAAAAATTGATAGCAAAGACAGAAAATCAACAGAAATGATAAAATATAAGATTCTTTATTTGTTATTACAATAAGTACATTATTAAAATGATAGGGAGAGGAAAAATAATGTAGCCTTGTGCTATTCCTCTCCGAAATTTAGGTAAGGTTTCAGTACAGTAGGCGTCCCGTAGTTTTGCCTCCGTGACTTTAAAACAGCATATAGCCAAGGTATGGTTCGCGAGGTAATATTCACGGCTTTGTAAAAACATCAGGCTTCAGAGTCCCTAGATTTATTTATTTATTTATACATTGATAGATACAATATAATTCTCAACTATGAAAGATTGGGAAAGGAGCAACAGGGTTAAAGCCCAAAACTGTACCTTTCCCAAATTTGGATAGAAATAGTCCAAAATTAGGTTATGATTTCTTCATGATTTTTGTCAAATTTTGAGTCCAAAAGATTTATAAACTAGGACTTTAGCATTTAGATCCCTAGACAATCATCAGCAAAAATTCAATATGAGATCGCAAGTAAGTAGGCTGCGATGAACGCCATGCAAACGGACAAGAACGCATGCTGGATGAGGTCAAAATGCGCAAATTAGAGCGAGCATGCAAGAGCGAGCGAGGAGCGTACATCTCTGCAGCGGCGAATCTCCTGCTGAAGACGCAGCTTGTCGTTGGCAAGACGTGTGCGTTCGAGCACCACCTGCGACGTGGTCAGTGTGGCAGAGTCCACCTGCCGCCTCCACTCCGCCTCCCGTTCTGCCGCCTCCGTCTCTCGCTGCTGCTCCCGCCCCCGCAATCATACACAACCACAACCTTAGCCTCGTTCACCCTCGCAAGCCAAGGATCATAGACTTAGGCTCAACTCACACTTATGCGACTCAGGTCGAGAAGAGACTCTACTCTAGTCGAGAGGATGTGTTTTCAAATGGTGACATCGCGAAGACCAGAGTCGACTGGTCTGAGTGTCACATGTGTGAGAGCATGTGTTTTCAAATGGTGACGTCTCGAAGACCAGAATCGACTGGTCTGAGTGTCACCATTTGGAAAGACATGCTCTCGACCTGAGTCGCGTAAGTGTGAGTTGAGCCTTACAGGTTGGCCAGAACAGTCTCCATATAAGCCCAACACTCAACCCTTTTCCCAATAATTACGCTTTAATGAACTCAAACGGTGGACCAACAATAAATGTGCTCTTTATCAAAGGCTAAGCATTTCATCTGAGATTTCAAGTGCCGGTTGCACAACAGCCGGTTAAATTTTAACCGTGATTAATTCCACGAGAACATATCGGAAAAGCCGTATCTTCAAAAACGTCTCTGATTGGTTCACGTGAAATTAATCACGGTTAAAATTTAACCGGCTGTTGTGCAACCGGGCCTAAATATTGATAGCTGACTGGAAATACACCTACACAGTATTATTATAGGTTTGCCATGATATTCTATTCCATATATTCCAAGGAAAATGTAAAAGATTGGAATTTCAACTGATTGATTGGATCACTGACGCAAATACAGTATTATTATAATTTCGCCATGAGAAATTTTATTCCAGAAATTTCAAGGAAAATGTAAAATATTGGAATTTCAGCTGATTGATTAGATCACTGATGCAAACACAGAATTATTATAGGTTCGCCATAAGATTTTATTCCAGACACTTCGAGGAAAATAAAAAAGATCGGAATTCCAACTGACTGATTGGACTACTGACGCCAATACTCATCACGGCAGACTGACCTCAAATCTACATAATTGGCCTACCTGTTAAGTCTATACACCTTGCTCTTGAACCACATAAGCTCACTTGCACAATAATCATCAACTGGTAGTCTTAAAAATGAATAAATAATGTTTTTAGAATTTAATGTTTTTGCAGTGAATTTTTGTTCTTGCTGATTCTACTGAACAAAACGTTCCTACAGACTTACTTTACATAAAGTTACAGCGATGAAATCACATAGAACACCAATAAAATAATTAATTTCATTTTGAACTATAAACTACAAAGGATCACTTGAAAATGGCATAAATGTCCGAAATATGTTGTGATGAAATATTTCTAAAAGGGTACTGAGATTTTTCTTTTTCTTTATATTTATACTACAAAGGATGTATGTAGTGTAGGTATGAAGGAAGTTTATTATAAAAGTCAAGTTATTATAGAAGTAATCATTCTCGGAATTGAGATTGCATATCAAATTAATCAGTTACTCAACAAGATATTTTAATTTCATAAAATTCTGATAATATACTGATTATCAATAGATCTGTCAAATTATTTGATTAAAAAACCAATCATTGATTATGTTATTATACATATAGATATACCTCGTATAATAAATATAACATTGCTATGTTGATTTCTATGCAAAAGTGGCCTAATCAGTAGCGGAAATAATGTATGACGGTGAGAATACTAAAGGTATGAAGACTTGTGGATGTGAAAATTAGAGAGATGATTGCAATAATTATGAAAATTTTAATGATATGAATCGATTAAGAACGAGGGTTTTCGAAATAGGAATATGACACCAGTTAGTAACAGAGAAAGCATAATTCTCCACAAGTCAGCATGAAAACAATTGACACCCCAACATTTTCTGCATTTCTAGGATTCAACATGCCAAAGTAGTACTATTGCAGACAAATTACCTTGTGCTTGTTTTCCATTTCTTTGAGCCTGGCTTCGGCCTGCTGACATTGCTTGGTTGCAGCGTCCAGTTGCTGACGGAATCCCTGCTCCAAATCCGAGCTCGCCTTCTCCAGGCGCCGTCTCTCGCCTTCAACCTCGCTGAGCCGCGTTCTGACCTCCTCAACTTCCGACTGACACTCCTCCAACTTCTTGCGCCATTCTTCGCTCTCCGTGCGGGTCTTCTGCTCGGCTTGCTCGCACGCTTTCAGCCTCCTGTTCAGGTCGTCCAACTCACTCCTGTTCCTCTCGTTGATCGACTTGTGCACATCCAGCTGTTGACACAGCACCGATTTCTCCTCACTGCAGTCTGAGCACTTCTTCTTCAACGCACTCAGTTCTGCTTCGACTGTTTGCAACTCCATTTGGTTTTTGGAAAGCTCCTCCTCTAGCCTAAAAAAGACAAAAAAGTTCATTCTTATTATTACTAAACGAAAATCCAAATTAAATGCTGTAATTCACCCCGAAGACTTCTGCTACTGCAAATATTGACAACAGGGTAAACAGCTAGATGGAAATTCGATGAGCGCTACTATTATTTGTCAGCCTGGGAATAATTAATTCATTAGCATTTGAATAATTGCAATATCTCAGTAATTTCCATCTGAAGTTCATTCTTATTTTTGTATTAGAATAGAATAGGATAAGTTTTATTGTAACTGCTTCTGAGGTCTTCAGAAGCATTACCTTCGTCACAATATACACGGTGTCTCACGAAGAGGTTTAAATGTTTAATTTTATATTACGTGCCCATTCATGCATCGAACGTTTTCAAATTTTTCACAGTTTACAAAGTACGTTCTAAAAATATTCTGGGAAAATTTCAGCTTCCTAATTTTCGTAGAAACAAAATGGTGGCATATTGAAAATTTTACCAATTTGCTTCCTGGAAAAACTACTGCCGCCTTTCTTTTCCTACGAAGGAGGTTAGGGAGCTGAAATTTTGCCAGAATATTTTTATATTTTTAGAACCATACTTTGTAAACTGTGTAAAATTTGAAATAGTTCGGTGCATGAATGGGCACGTAATATAAAATCAAACGTGTAAACCTCTTAGTGGAACACCATGTACAACAAATGTCACACATGCAATACAATAATTGAAAAGATACTATTCTAAAAGATCTACAATATCATGAAACATTAATATTTAATTATGAAAATGTCCGAATTAAAATTAATGTTTCCTTATTTCTTATCGGTCTACTTTGTTTCAAATTACAAGTTGGAAGCAATGCTGAAGGTCTGACGAATACATCACTCTCAAACTGGGGAATCATGGAATACGCCTGGAGTTCTAATAATGAATAAAATCGTAATAGTTTTCCATATGAATGTATGGCATAATAAAATATAAACAGGAACAAATTATTTAGAATTCAAAAATAATAGAATTTAATAGAATTTGATGGGTTTGTTTCACGAAAATACAATTGAATTCAAACACCTTAAAAGACATAAATTAACATCAGTTTCGTGAATCGTTCACTAATTCTTGTAAGATTGGTTGTGTTCTAGGATATTATTTATAAGGGTATACGGCAATTGAATTTGATTAAATGTTTTCATAACTGGCCAAATGAGCTTTAAATGAATAATATAAACTTTCTAAATTTAATAAACCACATAAAAATTATGATAAAGAACCCTATAGTTTCATCAGAAAATATGAAGTATAACAGAACTGGATTTATTCAGAATTACAGAATAAAAAACTGGATTTATTTTTACTAATGCACCAAATTTTCTCTGAGAAAGAACATGATTGGATATTATTGTGAAAATAAAATACAGGACAACATACAAAAAGAGCAGCTGGTGTTGTCTTCTTGGCCTAGGCTATTATTCAACAGTCAATGCAGAAATAATGATAATCAGGACTAGTAAATAGATAAATAATTAAATAGGAAAGCTCATGATTTAGCGAGCAAGTATGAATGTTTAAAATGAAAGTTATTGTATAAAACTGTCGCAATCACTCGTAATGCAACTACATATAATTATCAACTGTGATAAGAAAGTGACTGAGTTTGTGATAAAATGCGATATCAGTATCAGTTTGCTATCAGCTATGATAACAGTAATTAAAAACGAACGGTATCAGCTCAGGTTTCTCTCTTGTTTACATAGCTTTTTATAAGATTGTGCTGATGCTATAAGTTTATTCATCATGATTATTCAACAGACTCATACTGTAATTGCAGAACTATAAAAAGTAAGTTTTAGGAAGTGCATTTCTATAAAAAGGAAGTTACACAAGCTGACACAATAAATTAAAATTCTCTCAACATACCTAGACTTCTCTTCTTCAAGAGATTTCTTGTAACCAAGTAATGTTGATTGACAATCATTCAATTCCAATTCTTTCTTCATCAACTGTTCTCGTAGTTGTTCGATCTGCTTGACACAATCAAACTTTTCTTTCTTTAATGACTCAATTTCCCTATCCTTCATTTCAAGTGAATCAAGGTCTTGTGGGAATGTCAATCTTTCACATTGGTTATTATTCAGCAGGTTATTACAGTCGTCATCCACCTGTGGAAAAACATGGAAAAAAAATATTTTCAAGAAAGTAAGATGAGAGCAACAAGATGATAATAATGGCTTCCTACTTGCACAGTTTGCTGAGAGCAACAGGTTGGTTATTAGAAGCACCAGTTTCCCACATAAAAGAATTCATCTGGGCACGTGGAAAGTACCAGGGAGTGAAGTGGTAAACCAGATTGATCATGTGTTAGTATCTGCCAGGCATGCTTCAGGAGTTCTAGATGTGCGTACAATGAGAGGTCCAAATTGTGACTCTGACCACTTCTTGGTTAGAGCTGTGGTACGATTCAGGCTGGCCAATATACGCAAGGAAAGAGGAATAAGAAGATGCAAGTGGGATATTGATAAGTTGCAGGTAGATGATGAAAGGCAAATCTTTCAAAACAATTTGGAAGGGAAGTTTATGCAGAATAACATGGAAAGGGTGAATTTGGAGGTGCAATGGGAAAGGATACGGAATAGTTTAGACAGTGCTGCTCAAGAAACCATAGGAGTGAAGGTAGTGGAAAGAAATCAGGAGTGGTTTGATGACGAGTGTGAAGAAGCTTTAAGGGAGAGAGATGAAGCTAGGAAAAAAATGTTGCAAAGGAACACAAGAAATGCTAGAAATAACTACAATGAGCTAAGAAGGAGAGCAAAATCAATTCTAAGATCCAAAAAGCGAGAAGCAATGAAACAAAAGGTACTAAACTTAGAAACATTGAGTAATACTAACCAGAGCAGAAAATTATACAGGGAAGTGAATTGGTTCAGGAAGGGGTTTCAGGCAAGATTGAATGGGTGTAAGGACAAAAATGGATGTGTTGTTAGTAATGAGATGGTTCTAGAGAGGTGGACTGAACATTTCGAAGGAGTGCTGAACGAGGGGGAAGAAGAACAACCAAGCCAGGTGTTTGAACCTCTTGTGAGAGAAGAGGGAGAAACTGCAGAACCCACCTTTGCTGAACTAGAGAAGGCAATAACAATCCTGAAAAATAACAAAGCTCCTGGTGAGGATGGCATACTAAGTGAGATGATCAAGAAAGGAGGGGATAGATTGAAGAAAGAGATCTTTGAGTTGATTTTAATGGTCTGGAGAGAGGAAAGAATGCCAGATGACTGGAAGACAAGTATAATCTGTCCAATTTTAAAAAAGGGAGATAAAATGATTTGTGATAATTATCGAGGCATTTCTCTGCTTAGCATTGTATACAAGTTGTTCACAAATATACTTCTGCAAAGGCTCATCCCATATGCTGAGGCGATATTGGGCGATTACCAGGGGGGTTTCAGGAAAGGCAGAAGCACAGTTGACCAGATTTTTACATTGAGGCAGGCAATGGAGAAGTGCATAGAGCATGACATAGTTCTACACTTGCTTTTTGTGGATTATAAAAGAGCATTTGATAGTCTTTGCAGAACGAAGTTACTTGAAGCCATGAACAATAACGGTTTGCCATCAAAACTAATTAAGCTGGTGTCGGCTACCCTGAACGAGACATACTCTAGGGTAAGGATAGGCAAGTCTGTTGGAAGGCGTTTTCCTGTGAAGTATGGAGTAAGGCAGGGAGACGCTCTCTCGGCATTGTTGTTCAATTTAGCTCTGCACGAGGCAGTAAAGGACATTGCACATGAAAGTACTGTTGTGAATAGATTGTGGCAGGTCTGTGGATACGCAGATGACTTGGTCATAATAGCAAGAACTGTGCCGGCCTTGAGAGAAGCTTTCACTCTACTGGTGAACAATAGTGTGCCAATGGGTTTGAAAATCAATGAGGCCAAGACAAAGTATTTAAGAGTGTCACCAGCCGTAGTTAGGGGAGCTACTAGAAATATGAAAATTGGACCCTACACATTTCAGCAGGTGGATGACTTTGTATACCTGGGAACGCTTGTGACAAGTAGTGGTAAGATCACAGCTGAGATACAAAATAGAATAATGGCAGGTAACAGGTCATTCTATGCAAGTATAAAGTTATTCAAGTCTCGACTACTATCAAGAGCTACAAAGGTGAAGTTGTATAAGGCATTAGTCAGGCCTGTAGTATGCTATGGCTCTGAGACTTGGGTACTTAATGCTGGTGACATGGAAAGGCTACGAATTTTTGAAAGAAAGGTGATAAGAAGGATCCTTGGCCCTGTGTGTGAAAATGGACACTGGAAACGGAGAAAAAATTGTGAAATTGAGCGTTTCTTGGGCAGTGAGGATATCGTCAGATTTATCAAGGCTGGCAGGATTAGATGGATAGGACATATGGTAAGGATGAATGATGAAAGAGTTGCAAAATGTATATGGAGGGAAAGGCTATACAATAGAAGAAGAAGAGGTAGGCCTAGGAGTAGATGGACGGATGATGTGGAGAATGATTTAAGGACGCTTGGAGTTCGTAACTGGAGAAGGCAGGCACAGGATCGGGAGAGATGGAGGGGCTATGTCTGGGAGGCCAAGGGTTGTAACGACCTGTAGCGCTGAGGAGTAAGTAAGTAAGTAAGATGAGAGCTTTATTACATTATCAAGAACCAAAAAAATGATAAGATTAATCAAGAGACACTTTCATTTATTTAATAAGCTATTCGCACAACTGGAGAGAAAAAACAGTTCAGGTAGAAAACTTTCCTGTAGAAAGCTTCCTGATATTTGTGAAAAGTTAAAATGAGGTTAGGACAATTCAAGTCGTTGAGAGTGAATTACCTACAATTTTTAACAAATGCCACCTTATATCAAATCTCAAATAATTAATCACGGGTCTCAATTATCTTCAAATAATTTCAGAAAGAAACCCGAGCGAATCTCAACCCTTTAAAGAATATACCAAGAAAACTGAAAACTATATAATTTATACTTAGGAAAATATTCGAGAATTCAATTTCAGAAAAATGTTATGTCGTGGTTTGATTGAAAGAATGCAATTTTCAAGACACAATGAAATCCAAAAATAAAAAATATCTTCAATAAGTTAATTGGTTGATGATCTATTTTTTTAATTTCCAGTGATTTTAAAACCCCTCTTTCCATTCAAAGTGTTCGATTGCTTGTTTAGTTACCCACTTCTAAGAGAGTTCGAGACTTCAATTAGTTCGAGAGTTCTATTTTTTCAAATCAAATCAAATTTATTTACCAAAACTATCAATACGGACTGTAACAATACTAAATTTATGAATATACCAATACAGTATACAGTACAATAGAATTAACAATATTATAAATAAATAAATTTATTTAAAAAGGTACTACTGGCATAAGTACAACTTGTTCGCCAGCAGTGAGTGCGATTCAAAATACAAATATTATAGCATGAATTAAATATATTTCAATATATTCCAAAATATTTTTAATTTAAGAGTGAGTTTTAGTTTTTCATTGTACTGTAATGAGACTCACCTTGTAAGATGAATAAACATCTTCCAACTGACGGCGTAAGTTATCATTATGATGTAAGATAGATTCTAGTTTTTCCCTCTGAAGTCTAATATCATTCAGCAAGCTTGATGGAATGGCTTTAACTGCTTCAACTGCCAACTGCAAAAGTCATTAATTAAATTATTTTTCTATTCAAATATAATAAAACCATAAGTACAAATAATAATAAAAAAGGGTGTAGTTCTGTTTCGTATTTTGTGGCATTTCTCCATAGTGAATAGAACAAGTAATATAATTTTTAAGTGAAGAAAATTGAATAAAAATAGAACAGTGGTTGACAATATGTAGTTTGTTTTATTCGTCATAGATATAGTGAATGAATATTAATAGGATAATAACTCTTGACTTTTGATTTTCCATTGGTGTTACATGCACAGTTATGAAGTGTGTTCCATGTAAAGTTTTTTCATACTTAGCAGGATGTAAGGATTATTTTCTATAATCAAGCATTCATTTAGCTCTTTGGAATGAGATAAGTTATACTAAATTGAAAGGTATTGAGTTCTAATTCAGTAACAGCTATTTAACCTGTCAACTATACGATACAAATTACTTGAAATAATCTTGAATCTACTAGGTTAATCTTACTAACAAAAATATTTTTCTGAATGATGATTACATTTGATTTTTGCAAACTATATTCCATTTGGTTTTAATTATCATTGCAAAGATTCTGGTTAGGATTAATAGCCAAGAAACCACAATTACAATGACATAACCTCAATGCGAAGATTCGCTCAGAATTGGGTTATACTACAAAGGAAGAGATAAAGCAGTGAATAGCAGTAAGCTACAGTAGTTAAGATGAGCTATTATATCATTCTATATCATAACGGGTGCACCAGAGAAACTCAGGGAAAACTGTTCTAAATGGAAAAGGGTCGAATTTTAAGTGCAAATCCTAATTTTTCCCCCACTAATCAGTGGGTTGATGATATCGGATCAGATCAGTTACCATGATGCTCTGGTCTAGAGAGCATGTCTCCACTGTCTAGAGCTTTTTTCCTTGTAGTCGCTCATTTTATGCTATGCAACGTCACTTCCACACTAGCTTTGAAAGTTTTCCTCATTCATAGACCTGCTCACTCATACTGTCTCAAGGTAAAACATCATATATTCATTTCAGGAATTTAGGGGTGTAGCTCAAGCAAACAAATCGCTTCAAATTGACATGAAGAGCCACCAAAGCTCCAAAAAATTTCAACAGAGTTGAGCAGTTGACTCAATTTGGCTAAAAGATTTCATACTTGCAACTGATCTGGGAGTCTAATACTACTGTTACAAACACTCCATGAAACCTGAATGAATGAATATTAGGGACGAATGGCTTTAGCAACCTATGGAACCACAGGGAGTACACACAGAACTAACAAGGATCAATGCATTTGTAGCGACATTACATATCTCCCAAGCTCAATCTCACATGACCAGAACGAACAAATTTCAATGCATTTGTAGCGAAATTTCATATCTCACAAGCTATATCTCTCCCATATCTCACATTGCTGGTATGCTCTCCAGATTTGGATTTTTCTAATTTAAATTCGTGATTTATGCGAGAAAAACCTACATCATGGGAGAAAAAGCCAAGGACTATGGCTTACACCAAGAAAAATATTAACGACGCCACTGATTAAATTAAGAGAGAACGTTGTAACGAGTGGAGAAATCTCCAAAAATCAATGTAGGCTTAATCAGTGTAAGCATAATGGAGGTCGCTATTTAAATGTTATTTTCAAGATTGCATGAAGGATATCATATTGGATGGACGAAAAAGATTAGATTGCGGTAATCTATATACAAAAAATAAGGAATTGGAAAAAATGTGAAGTAATTTTGTTTTTATACCATAATTAATACTACATTAAAAACATTTGGGGTACGGTAAATCTATTTACAAGAAAAATAAAAGATCTGAACAAAACTCAAAGTAGTTATGTTTTTATTGACCTTATAACTAAGTTTCTCTGGCTCACCCTTTACTATCATAATACCATATAATATTTATCAATTGAATTCAATTTATGTTCAATTGGAGCGTACTTCGGATATGCTGGTCGCTTTGTCTTCTCTGGTGACTGACTCTTCAAGTTGCTGCACATTTCCAACAGCCAAGTCTTGAGGCGTGATCTGATGAAGAATGTTCAGTTCACCTCTAAGCGCTTCATTTTCTGATTCCAGAGTACGTATTCTGTTCTGAAGTCGCCTCACTTCAGTAGCTCCATACTTTGTCCTTTTCCCATCTAGAGATAGAAATTAACCACAAATATTAAAAGGTGTAAATTCTCACTTTCATTTTTGTAGAATCCTATCTTTGAATAGAATTTCATTTTTTAAAAAATACGAATAAGTGCAATAGAAGAATGATAATTTATGAGTATTACATCAACTGTTATTTCACCAAAAAACTAAAATGAAAAACGAATCTTAAATATTTGATCAATTCCATCACTATTCATTTAATTTAAACCAAACGGCCTTTAGATTAAAATGATTTCACACTGCAGTACAGTAGTAAACAATTGAAAGTAATCCAATCAATTGTTGTGACAAGTCAAGTGACAGGCAATTGAATAGAGATCATCAGCCAAAAAGGCAGATTTCATACAATATAAATTAAACTTCAATCGTGAGTTAAGAACATCCTCCTTTCTAATGGTCAAAATGCAATTCAGTCATTTAATCTATTGTTTAATTCTTAAAATTCGCCTTAATAAGATTGACAAGTTTTTACAGTAACTCTTTCAAAAACACTAGTATCCCAAATTATTCAGCTTACATAATAACGATGAAGCTAATAATCTTCCTTTCTTTCACTTCCTAACAATTTTTCATAATAATCACTCTTCCACTTTCATTATTTTATAGAGAGGAAACTATTAGTTCAAGGAATAATGAGGAAACATAAGGATGAATTGTGTGAGTATACCTACATTATTACAAGAATGAGACGACATTGGTGACTTGTCAGTCATTTAGGAATAAATACTTACTGATGAGAGATTTGTGTGCGTTGTCGGTGGTATCGGATGAGTCATCGCAGGGCCAGGACTGGACCATGAGCGGAGTCTCGTCACCGAGGCCCATCCTCGCCAGCGACACGCTCCGATCCGGCTCCGACCACGCCTCCGACTCAGACACGTTTCCAGTTGTCGGCAACTGCTTCTCAGCATTCTCCCTGGGAGCCACCTTCCGGCTGGTGATTGTTATCTCGCCGATGTTGCTACTCTTCATCGAAATGTTGCCATTCCTATCAAAGGCAGCAGTTGTTGAGTTGGAGTTGCGATCGAGGTTCTCAAGCATGTCCACCAGATGCATTATGTTGTTTTCATCCGCCTCACAGTTGTCAATTGTTGACTGACCCAAGCTCCAGACGTTCAAGCTGCCAAGGCTGTCCGGCTGCAGGACTTGCGAGTGCATCTTCTCTAGTGTGATGTCCTTCTGCTTGACTTGCTCGGTGAGTGTTTCGATCTGCGTCCTCAACTGAGCGATCATGTGGTGGTCGTCGGTGACCTCCTCCTCGAGCGTCGGGTCTGCCATGTCGTCGCCACTCCAGAAGTCGACGGTGGAGAAGTCGGGCAGCAGTGGCACGTAGAGGCTGGGCTGCAGGTTCTGCCAGCAGCTCGAGTCGTCGGCCGCTGCCGAGAACGACCGCGACAGTTCGCGACTGCGTTCCACTGCGTGCTGCACCACTCGGCGTTTCTTGGCGCCCAGCGATGGAAGCAACGAGTCTAGGAAATCGGCCAGCTCCTTCAAACGATTCGTCAGAAGAGAACAGGCCGACACTACTTCTTTCCGCGATCTATCAGCTGTTTCAACATCCGCTCTAGCTTTCATCAAGTCATTCTTCAGCTTCTGAACTAGCGGACTGTCATTATCACGTTCGGGCATATTATGCAGCTGCTGCTCCAATTCTTCCACTTTCCGATTCAGCAGTTTCTTCTCTTCTAAACTTTTCAACAACTGGTCATGCAACGTTTTCATTTCACTCGGAGTGAATTTGTTGGGAGAAGTTTTGTCTCTTGCCATCTCCACACACTTCAAGTCTTTGGATGCTTCAAAGCTCAGAGCTGACTGCCTCTCGGCAACCAAACGTTGCAGCTGTAAGATCTCCATCTGACGTCGATCACAGATTTTGTTCAATTTCTCAATTTCCTTGTTCTTATCCCACAACTCCTTGTTAATCAACTCTTGTAAATTGTAATTACGTTTTGACAGCTCTTTCTGCAAATGTTCGTTCTCTTTCATCTTGCATTCCAACTCCCTTGTCATTGTTGCCTTGCTTTCAATGTTCTCTTTGTTGCTTTCCTCATTGAATTCGATGTTGTCGAATTTGATCTTCATTTCCACAAGTTTGCCCTCAAGTTCAGCAATTCTGTTATCCTTGATATCAGTTCTGGCCAGACTGATGACCTTTTCCTCCATATCTCTGAGCTTCGCCTCCTTCTCTTCAAGTGACAACCGGATGCTCTGAAAAGTTGATGAACCTCATTAATAAGCACATCTTTCAATAAAATTTAAAGTGATACAAATTGTAAATTAGTTGACATTTTGAAAGGTAGCCTACGCATAAAGTAGCTGGGAGCGCCAAATTTGGCTCCGACATTTCTCAGGTCAAGCTTTATCTATGGTGCATATTTTAGCCAAATCTGAGATACTTTTTGTTTCAGTGTGTTTCACGGTCGTTAGTCGATGGTTTTTCTCAATTTTTCGTGAAAAATGAAAACCGCTCAAACTTAGTGATCTTATCTTTGGTGCAAATTTCAGCAGTATAACATAAAAATATCAATTTTGAACAAATGTCGAGAGATATCCTACAATGAGATTCTATTGAAACGCAACAACAGCTATTTATTATTGAGTTTTAATGAGTGAGTAATAATAGCGCTCACGAATGATGGAAACATCGGCTTTCTAGTCCAAGTATCGTAAAATTGCAAGGCACCAGTTGAGTGAGTTTAGTCTGACTAGAACTTTAAATATTATATCAGTATTATGATAAGATTTATCCGCATTTCTTCTCACAAACGAATTTGTTTACCAAAAACATAAAGTAAATTTATTTGTAAAAGTGTTGTATTTTTAGCATGACTATTTATTTATTCATTTGCACAAAGAGCAACTAACATAAAAATTATATTGGAAAAGGGAAATTAGTATCATGACAGACTGACTAACCTGGAACTGACTCTCCATATCCTGAATGACCTTCTGATGAGTGGTATACAGTTCTCTCAATTCTTGTTCAGAGCAGCCAAATTGGATGTTCGAATCCTGAAAACATAACCGTTATTGGATTATTACAAATCATAATTTTGCTTTGAAAAATACTTAAAGAAATTTGAAAGAATGTTTAAAAAAGTGGAAAAAGTATAAGCCTAAAATATATGATTCGGTATTTTCCTTATTCATATTAGGAAGCCAGCTCTCGTCATAGTAATTATTACACAATAATCTATTATAGTTAAAGTTATGTCAGTTTTCAGTTTATTATTTTATTGCATTATTTAACAAATATGCGTTCGATAAACTGGGAAAGCTATAACCTCATTAATAAGAGAGTCATTAATTAACTGATAGTCTACAAGAAGTAATATTCCGAGTTTCAGAAAAGAAAGGGATCAAGATCGTACTAAGAAAAATCAGATTCAAATCTTAAATTTATTGAATTGAAAAACGTTATGTGGTTGGAAAAGTAACCATGTAATTACTTCAAGTTCAATATGATATTTTGTTGGATAAGAAAAATATTGCTATGCATTTTCATATTGATAGTTCACAGAAAAACATTGAGAATATTTGAGGTAGGATAATAATTGAAATTTATAAGTGGATTGAATTGAAAACATTCTAATAAGGGCTAGAAGTTTGATTTTATAAAATGATATGGTAGTTTTTGAATACGTGTGGAAAACTTCAACTTTAAAAATAAAAAGTACGATGAGAAATATACTTACTTTTCACTTTCATGCAAGATCATGCTCAAACCTAAATTTATATTGAAAAAACATGATAATCAGAAAGTAACGGGGATCAATGAAATGAAGATAGATAGATCTAAAAAACTCAACTATGCTATGAATACAACAAATGTGTAGAAAGCGTGTTAATCGTGCGATTTAGCTGTGAAAGAGAATGCAAGAAATAAATGGATTTGAAATATTATGAGGAAAGGATTTTCGTGATAATTCCCTCAGAGATTTAATAATAGGACTGCTGAAACGTAGTTGCAAGCTTGTGACGAGCTACAGCAATATGATAAGTAACCACTATTTCCGTTCCAAATAGAACTAATAGATTGTAACACTGAATATGAAGGTTGATTTATTTTATTCAGAGTTACACAACTCACAGAAAAGTTGATTGGTTTTTTATGAGTAGTAAAATCACATTTTTGCAACAAAAACATCAGATAAAATATAATTCAGAGATCGTCGCTTACGATACGGCGAGCTTTGAATCCGTATACTGATACCTTGCAAATACTTCAGCTTTTTTGCAGTTGGACGTAGAATCATCTTTTACTATACACTATGTATTGTAGTATATATCATCACACTAAAAAGCTTCTTATTAAAACCCTAATACCAAAATTTCAATATTTTTTAATTGTTTGAAATATGATTATGTTGTTCCCTCTACCGGCAGGAATATCAGATAATTTTTTAAATAACTGTAACAAACATATTTTCTTACCTTTATTATTTCAATACCTAAAATTCTAGGGCTTATTTAAAAAAAATAAAGTAGCCATTCTGCATGCATACTTTTAATCATAGTTGGAAATCACCAAATGATTCGATAATATCATTAGGCCTATTTCAATCCCATTGCTTGGAAGTTTTAGAAAACTGGATTCATCTCATCACACTCTGATTTGTCTCTCAACGAGTGGAATACAGAAAAGTTATTGTATTTTGTAGATCATATCTACAATTTGCCGCAACTTGTGGAGGATATCTTAGAGAAAAACTTTGAAGTGAAGCTATCTCATCAGTTTCATTCTATTAGGCTACCAAGAAAATGTTCATTTTTTTAAATCCGAAATAAGTTCAATATACAAAGTATATTTATTGAAATTAAAAGTTTATGTTGAAAAAAAGTTTCAACACCCAACCCTCTAGGAAGAAGACCCCGTGGGAGACCCAGACAGAGATGGTGGCAACAGGTTAAGACTGACATGGAGAGACTTGGAGCGACAGAAAAATATGCTTAGGAGCGAACTACTTGGAGACAGTTTGTTGGTGCGGCCAAATATCAACTTAGATATAGATGGCCCTGCGAGTAAGTATTTATTGAAATGTTGAAGAATTTCCCAGGGAAATTTTCTGAAATAAAGTAACTGCACTGTCTGAAGTCAGGTTAATGGTTATCGGAGCTCGTATTATCAATATTGGCTACATGCAAGTTGGAAGTAAAGAGGTACCAACAAAACTCAAGAAACAAAACAATAATTATGATCATGCATTTATTAAAAATATTATGACTATAATGAACTGGAATTTTTTTTCTATAAAAATAGTAGAATATGAGATTGAATGTACAAAAATTATCAATACAAAGATATGGAACAATAATTTCAAGCCTGATTATTATTTCACTCAAGATAATCTATTTTGTGAGCTAACATTTCATACGATGTGACATAGCACAAGTTAATTTTAGTAGGGTTTCAAATTAAACTAAATCACAGAAATTTTCAACATAAAAGATGACAAATAATATCAATAAGATAATTACAATGAGTTCTACAATAACAACGAAATTCACACATAAAGTAATAATCTGACAAATCATAAATTTGATGTAGTTCCAACGAAAATCAATACGATAAGAAAAAGAGATCTTCATTATGAATTGGGATATTTACATTTCGAAGAAATTCTTATCTTATTGTATGAATTGAATTCAAATACAGTATTATAAAAAGCATAATAATATTTCAGAGAGATACAGTTTTAAGAGAGGAAAATTTGGTTCTGCATTTAATGCAGGTAAGACATTAAACATCTTTATATAACTTCAACACCTTCAACTCACATTTTATGAGCTGGAATTAAAATATCTATTACTACCATCTCGAACAGCTATAGAAACAAAGATGAAGAGATTATCTAAAATGTTCAAATTGAAATGAATCAATTTTAAATTTGAAACATTGAGATAGAACATTTTCCTGTTTAAAAAATGCGAAATAGAAAGACTTATTTATTTTAGCATTCATCTAGAATGTATAGAGAAAGGTATCATTCCCATGGAATTTGCATATTCGAGATGCAATTTTGATTCATCCTTACACAGAAATAAAGAATTCGTCATAAAAAGAAGTCCTCTTTAGAGGTTAAATTTTATCCAACCAGTAATATTTTCGTTTCAAATTATTTGCAATATATACCATTAGAGAAAGTAGGTATATAAAACATCAAACTATTCTATTTTAAGAAATAAATTGACTTCCAGCTATACTTGAAAATATACTTATAAAAATGGAATCCAGCTTAGCTGCAACCTTTTCATATTCCAAAATAGGTACTTCAGCCTAACAAACACTTTCAAAATTCAAAACAGTTCTGAATGCACACGAATGCAATACAAAAATAATTTGCTCACAATACTATTTTATGATAGTAAATTTAGAATTGCATTTAGTCATTTAAAGATACTGAATTGATCAAACATGCACGGTTCTTGAAATTCGGTTGGATTTACTAACATAACTTTGAATTTACAATTAATAGCTCCTCACATTTAAAAATTATCCTTGATGATCATAACAAGAATATTAGTGGAACTATGATGTCCGTATAAGTCATTGGATGTCAGGAAAATTGTTCAGAACTCTCTGGTGTAGAGGCGGATACTACTTCGAACGAACAATCAAAACCATCAATCTAGCAAGTCTTGATTGCTTGAACAGTAGCTTTTCGCAAATTGAATTAATCTAAGTCTCAACATCTATAGTTTGGATTAATAATATAGTATACTCGGCTTAAAAATTTAGATCAAAACAGGAAGTCCAGTGTCTCCAATATTGGATTGATGAAAAGTAAATATCTAAAATTTCTGAAAAGGATTAGTAATGTATACACGATGCAATGAAAGAAACGCTACAAGTATACAGTTTTCCAAGTATCTCCAATTCGATGGATGGGTAACAGTTATCTTGATATTTGCAATCTAGGTTAGTAATATTATAAACACGGTGCAAGAGTAGTGCAGTGCTTGGAGAGTAATTTTCTCATAAGATGGACTGATCGAGGAGTTCTTCAAGAATTGTGAATTGAAGTTCATGCTGTTCAAGGCAGAACCCTATGTTATGAGAGAAAACGAGACAGCAGGTGTCAGTCAAGCAGAAGTAGTGGTGGAGTTTACCTCATCAAACTTCTCCAGACTGGCGGTGTTGGCTGAACTGCTGAGTGAGCGAGACGCCTCCAAGTTGTGCTTTTCGAGCATTCTGTCCTTCTTGCTGAGTTCGGCGCGTAGCGTGTCGACCTCCTTCTCTTTGAGTTTGCACTTCTTCATGAGGCTCTGCAGCGTGACGCATGCCTTGGTGTAGCTGGCCTGCAGCTCTTCAATGGTCTTCTCCTTGCGCTCGCACACGCGCTGCATATCCTGCAGCCGCAAGTTCATCTGCTGCTCCAAGTTCTGCTGCTTGCAGCGCGTCTCCTGCAGCTGCTTCTCTAGTGACCGCTCCTCGCTCTTCCGCAGTCGCGATTTTGATGACGTCTGCAAAAATTAACAGAAAATTAGGTCATATCTAGCGTTTTCAGACATTATTTTCTAAGTTAACAGGTCAGGAAGCCCTCCTATTTACTGATTGGGTTGGCGCCTGAAACAACGCTTCATGTGGTCTGGCCATTAGATTCAATTTCAATTTTTTCAATTTATGAAATTTATAATGTGATGCTGGTCGGCTGATCTTGAGATTTTTTTAGCTTTGCAAGCCACTGTGTGTACCGGGCTTGGTGGGGGAAATTAAAAATAGTCAAAGCTGGAGAGAACGTCGTGTAGCAACTAAGATTAAGTGAAGCAACTAATAAGATTCCATGAAATAAGTTGAAAAAGGATAAAGTACGATTCTAGAAATGAGCAAGCTTCACAAATTCTTTATTGGATGAATTGTTTTCTCTATTTTTGTGTTCTGAACCCTTCAATTACTATTTCTTTTTTACAGAATATACATTTATTGGGAGAAGAGATCGCGGACGTTCCAGGAAGAGATGGATTGATTTTAGAGGCACAGAGGTTCGGAACAGGCAGTAATGCCTAACCCGTGAAAGGAAGTAGTAAAAGATAAGCATTTTTAAAGTGTACACATGTTTTAAAAGAATTGCATAGAATACGGAGTTGTGTCTATAGTGAGGTCCACGTTATAATGGCAGTGTGTGATTTGCAATGGTGTTGCTATCTTTGTCTATCGTTCAACAAAGCAGATGGCGCTATCTCTTTCACGCATTGCGATGTTGCCACTTAGTTTATCAACAATGAAGAAATTCAATAAATTAACAAAATATTTAATCTCAATAAAAAAATTTATTATCACATCTTTAAAAAAAATTCTTTTATTCTTGACAAATAAAATATGTTCAACTATTTTCAACAATAATGAACAGTTAAATTCATCAGATATACCAGTATCAGCTGTTTGTGTGGCAAGGCTGAGATCTGGCAACCCTTTTCTCCTATCTTCCTACACTGCCATTATAACGTGGACCTCACCACAGCTACAATAATAAATTCGAAACTGCTTGAAAGATTTCAATGAATCCGGTACGACAATTTCTAACCACGGATACGCTTCTCCAATAATTAATGATATGATGAATAACATGGAAGAAAATAATAGGAACATGGAAGAAAATAATAGGCACAATGTGGAAAAATCTAACGTCCATCCTCAGCGAAAAAGTACATCCTCAAATCTAACATCCTCAGCGAAAAAAATGTTTAAAAATAATTGTTGTTTAGTGATTTTTTGTAAATGGAATATTTTCAAGAATAATTTTCAAAACATGTTTCTGAAGATCCGGTTGATAATCGTATCTAATACAAAATTGATTTCTGAATAAAGTTTAGGAAGAAACGCTACGCAAGTGTTATAATTTAGAATTTTTGTCTTACAAAAATTAACAATATTAGTTAGAATTTGAAATGCCTATCACTGATTTCAAATGAAGCCTCCAAGTCACTCTTCAAATAAACTCAACTTTTTATCCATCTCACGCTTGATGAATTATTATGAATTTAAAACAAGTAAATTAGCGTGGAAATGTTTACCTTAAAAAATGACGGGAAGAAACACATAGAACGAAATTAAAACTGGAACTGCCATGCAGAAGCGGACAAAGAATACACATGCTATTGCTACACGACGTTCTCTCCAGCTTTGACTATTTTTAATTTCCCCCACCAAGACTTGGTGGTACAGTGGCTTGCAAAGCTAAAAAAATCTTAAGATCAGCCGACCAGCTTCACATTATAGACTTCCGTGTACAAAGCCATTTCTAATTCACGCTTGATAAAAAGTTTTCTTGCCAAGCGATTGTCTAGCCTACATTTCTGATGTCATTGCTATTTGACAAGATTAGATCAGAGTATTTCAACTATGTTTCAATACATCTATCAGCTTATTGAATCCAACAGTGAAAATTAATGAGTAGAATGACACTATTGTTTGTGAATTCCAAACTGTTTTTTCAAACAAAAGATTCTGAGCATTCCCTCCGTAAAAATTTTTTATGAAAAATTTTATAAAAAGTGAACATTTAATAAAAAGAAAATGAAAATCTCCTATTTGAAATAATAAATCTAGCAACAAGTAAAAAGATTTAACTTAAATACATTCGAAATTATTTAGTTTCAGCTCTTCCTCTGATTTGATCGGCTCTATAAGAATATATGTAACGTAAATAAAAGTCAGCCTTTGGATCAACAATCTAAATGTTTTGCAATGAAGCTAAAGAATTCTCAAATGAAAATTGCAAAAAAATATTCATTCAAATTATCAATAAGCCTACTAGAATTGAGAAACAGGTTTTATGACTTTCAAAACATAGTGATTGGTTTTGCTGAAATTTTGAATGAGGAATGATCTGTGATATTCTTTCAATAAATTGAAAAATACAATACCCAGTTATAAGCTTAACATACAGTTTTCCAATGTCATATACGTAATTTCATTTTGAACAGATCAGCTCTTCAATTGTTCATTAGACCAATTTTTCAGATTATTTTGGGAATGATATGACTATATCACTTCAATACTACATTAAAATAACATGTATGATATAATTCACATGCTAAATTTGATTGTAAATATACAAGACTGATTTGACTGTAGTCATCCTTTTCTTGAAATCAATAAAAAATATTTGATGACCCTTTAGCTGAATGGAAAAGATAATTTGTCAAGCAGAGCCATTGACATGGTAAAATTTCTAGGCACCAAATTGTGCGCTAATGATATCTCCTATAGAAATAGTGATTTGTTATCATATTTGTGGAGTCGAACAACTGTGCCAAATATAAACCGCTGTTGATTTTCAAACCTACTCCAGTTCGTTTTGAAGGAAAGATTCTTAATATTACAGTAATAAGTTTAGTGGTAATATACTGAGGCGAACATTTTCTGAATGGAAAGAAATACGTATTTATTAACAATTCTAAAAACATTCTAAGCAAAGCACGCTCTGGCAAACCAATCAGAACTATTATATTAGCTACTTAAACTATGCCGATTGGTTCCTGTAATTGATTGCTAGGCAGCCAAACTGTCGATGGCAAGGAAAGTTCTTAGTGATGATTTATGAATACGACCATCAATCTAACACACTGTATACAATTAGTGTAGAGAATGAATAAATTGAGACTATTTCAATTACAGAGTTTATTGTATACCAAATCCTTGAAATTATTTTTTCGCCCCACTTGGATGTAATGAGCTGGTTTTCGTGCGTCATATGGAGGCCGAAAATGATTGTTTTCTGACCAGGCCGGTAAAATTTTTACGGCCCTAGGGCTGTAAAATAACCTTGAAGTCAGCTGATTCTGATTCGATGTGAACGTGTTTACAAAATAAGTTATGAAACGGAATCAGTTTATGCTTCTAGAATTGAATAAGTATTCTGCAATAAGATACTATCATTTTATTTGGATGAATAAAATACAGATAAGATATATATTATAAACTATTCAAATTCGATTTTCAGAGTATAATAGAATCTAACCTCAAGATTCAAGATTCAAGATTCAAACCTGCGTTTAATCGTACTGCGTTTAATCGTTCATCACGAAGCCTGGTGGATAATTTTGGAACTACTTGGGCAATATCCATGGTGCTGAACGTTTTTACAAATAGTTTATGTAACGGAATAAGTTTATGCTTTTAGAATTGAATTAAGTATTCTGCAATAATATACTATCATTTTATTTGGATGAATGAAATACAGAAAAGTTATAAATATTATAAACTATTCAAATTCGATTTTCAGAGTATGATAGAACTTCTAATCTAAACTTCCGAAGTCAACGACAACAAGCATTGTTGACGTTGACATTCAGATTGGCCAAATTTCAAGTGTGCTAAAACAGCTGATCAAAATCTTTTCATTTTTTGTGTTTATCATTCAAGAATCAAAACATTTATAATAATATCATCTTATTGTCATTTGGAAGAATAAAAAGTATAAACTCAACCTCTTACATAATTGAAGATTGTTGACGTTGACATTCAGATTGGCCAAATTTCAAGTGTGCTAAAACAGCTGATCAAAATCTTTTCATTTTTTGTGTTTATCATTCAAGAATCAAAACATTTATAATAATATCATCTTATTGTCATTTGGAAGAATAAAAAGTATAAACTCAACCTCTTACATAATTGAACATAATCTTTTAGGTTATTTAGACAAATCAGAATAAAAAATAAAAATACTTGGACAATTTCCTGATATTCAGATTACCTCAGATTTGCTAGAACTATGACCTTCCTGTTTTGCTTTCGGAAGTGCCTAATAAACAATTATTCTCATATTTATATTGTTTATTTTTCCGTGTGGCGAAAAATAACGTTCTCACCATGGGCAAAAATGTTTTTCCGGCTCTCAATCTTTTCTGAAAACCGATTTCGAGCCGGAAAAGTCTCATTTTCGGCCCTAGGTGCGAAATATACTATTTCCAAAATAAGGGATGCTTGGAAATTCGATTGAGGCGTACATCCCTATCGCTATTGAAGAAATAAAATTATTGATGTTTCATGTTCATAGATGTTTGCTTACTTCTCTGGAAGAGTTGCTTCCATTTGACGATTCAAGGCTGCTTCTCGATCCTGACAGATTCAAGTGTACTTTCCTTTCCAACTCAGAGATCTTGTTTTCCAACTCTTTTATCCTGTGAGTTTTCTCAGTCAGTTCTTCATTCTAAAAAAAAAACAAATAACATAGTTAATAATATGATGACCTCTGCACACAATTCTGAACACTAGTATAATAATAATTATTATTCCCACTACTGATACAAGTAATCTATAAGCACTTTGGCAATGCTTTCGAGATAAAGCACAGGAAGAGCTGCAAGTCAGAACTTTATTGGGCTAAAGTTCAAAATGGCAGAATCCGCCGCATTGAGATTAAGTTTACAAAAGTATCTTTCCATCTAATTCAATTCAAAACTTGAACATCAAAATTAGCATTTTTACCAACACAAAAAAAGGAGAAAATTTGTTTATACATCTTACCAAAAATATCTATATTTACAACGAAATATGACATTAAGAGATAACGTAACAATAAGAGATATATTTTAGATATAAATTATTTAATATCTAGAGATTTATTTAACAAGCAACATGTTAAAAATATCTATGTTTACAGCGAAATATGACATTAAAAGATAACGTAGCAAGGAGAGATATATTTTAGATATAAATTATTTGATAGCTAGAGATTTATTTAACAAGCAACGTGTTAAATAAATTCAATCATATTTGAAAATATCATTAATGTCCGAAACATGATGTGACAAAATAATTTTAAAGGGTACTGAGATTTACATTTTTATTTATGGCTATACACTCATCTTGGTGAGCTGAACAAAAAGCTTGTAATAAAGTTTTTGTGGGAAACAAATTTAAATGTGTCCCAAATATTTGGGGGGACCCATTTGAGACATGAATTTGTTTTTTCACTTATTAAAAGTCCTAGTACAGAGTGACATCGAGAAACATTTACATTCAAGAAATGAAAAACAATATCAATATTTCAAGATGTTATTTATTTAAATTCAGTAAAATAGCTATAAGTATATACCATTTACTTTACGTAGAAAAAATTATTTCAGGAAGGTGACGTCCTTCTTCCCTGAGGCAATTTTCTATTCTGTCCAGGGAGCTCTTCCACACTCATTCCAGTGTACTCTCAGTGATCAACACCACCTCAGTGGGTATCGCCGTTTTCAAGTCATCTAAACGGTTCAAGTCGATAAACTTGCTCTTTCAAATGTCCCTCAAATAAAAATCACTTTGGATGACTTGAAAGCGGTGATAGGTACTGAGGTATTTTTGACCACTGAGGATACACTGGAACGAGTGTGGAAGAGCTTCCTGGACAGAATAGAAAATTGCCTCAGGGAAGGAAATCACCTTCCTGAAATAATTTTTTCTACGAAAAGTTAGGCTCAACTCACACTTTCTCGACTCAAATCGTACGTCTCCAGTTGAAGATACTCCAATCTCTCGATCTTACGACTTTTTTGCTCATTGTCACTACTTCAGTTCCATGCTTCTCCATTTTCTAACCTTACTTTATTAAAAATATAAGATCCAATTCGTCACTACTTAGCAAGTAAAAAATTTATAATAATTATTATGAATATATTGTATCTAATTATTCTAATTATTGTCTTATCTAGAATGATAAAACATCAATTCCATAGAATACAACCTCACTTTCATTAAAAATGCACGGTACGACGCAAATCAGAGGTTCGACTAACATGTCGAATCGACGCTCGACTCAGTCTCACAGTCGTGAGGTCGCGGAGGCTAGAATCGACTGGTCTGAGTGTCACCATTTGAAAACACATACTGCGTCGAGAAGAGACTAGAGTCTCAGTCTCTTCTCGACTTGAGTGGCGTAAGTGTGAATTGAGCCTAAATGGCATATACTCACAACTGTTTTACACAAGTTGAATAAATAGTATCTTGAAAAATTAAATTGTTTTTTCATTTCTAAAATGTAAATGTTTCTCGTGGTCCACCCTGTATTTTCCAACTTTCCATCTAATGCCAGTTTTCAGCAAGCTCGGCCAAGACATTTGAACATGGTCAAACCAGGTGAAACGTTTTATAATATAAAATTGATAATGATGAGTGCACTCGAATTATCAGTAGAAACCATCGCCATAGAAATTATATGTTCAGGGCACTCGCTGTAAAACATCCGCCTATGTTTTACAACGAGTGCCCTGAACATATAATTTCATATAATTTCATGGCGATGGTTTCTACTGATAATTCGAGTGCACTCATCATTATCAATTTTATATTATAAAACGGTTCACCTGGTTTGACCATAATCAAATTAATTATTGCATTTAATGAAATAATACACAACAAGATGTAATACATGTCTATTACTAATTATTGTAGTTGAGATGATTTATTTGAGGTAATTTAACTCAGAAAGTAAAGAATATTCTTGAGATGCGTTTACATTAGCATTAACATTTTGTTAATAACTTAATCCTTATAAATTCTATTAGATTGAATGGAACTTGACACACATATGTTCATAATGTGTATGATAAGTTATGTTCAATCTAATAGGTGTAAACGCAGCTTAAATTTTAAATCCTCAAGATATAAGATTGCTGTAAAGTGAGTGGTTTGGTTTGTACCAACAGCTGACCTTGAAAATTGCTAGCGTCAACTGACTTATGGGCCACTCTGTACATCGTATTCATTATTTAGGAATAATAGTTTTGAAAATGTTCAAACCACTGTGAGGTCCACATTATAATGGCAGTGGAGAAAGATAGGAGAAAACGTTACCGATCCTCTGTCTTGACAATGCTTTCAATATACGGTTTATTGATGTAATATTAATTGTTCATTCTCGTTTAAAATAATCAATTATATTTTATTAAGCAAGAATTCATATTTTTCCATAATCTCATAATAAATTTTCATAATTAAGATGAAATATTTCATTAATTATTAATTCTACATTGTTATAAGACGATCCGGTAACAGAGCAAAGCGAAAAAGAGATAGCGCTATCCGCTTTGTTGAATGATAGACAAGGATAGCAATACCATTGCTAATCAAGCACTGCCATTATAACGTGGACCTCACTATAGCACTACCTCTGTAAACAAAGCCATAGTGCATTCGTGTGATGTCAGCACAGGTAGGGCTCCTACACAATAAAAACACTAGCTGATATAGATCAGCTGAAATCAACGAGTTTGTATTGGTGTACGAGCCCTACTTGACACCAATTTTTTTAGAGTTTTACGACAAATCTATAAATGACTGGAGGTACCAGTATAAATTACATTATAACAATATACAGTAACCTATACTCTTTCATAGTTCTAACAAATATTCATCAGTATTCGGAAGCAACTCACCTTTGTCTTATCTTTTCTGGCCAATTTTTGCGAGAGAGCATCGAGTTGTTCACTCTTGCTCTCCAGATTGAAGAGAGCCTGCTGCAGCTGACCGTCTCTCTTCTCAAGCTCTTCTTCCAGGGCGGACACTTGGCTGGACAAACGGCAACTCTCTTCTTTGGCACGTTCAAATTCTTCTTCTAGCATACGATAATCATGCTTCTCTCCTTGAAGTTCATTTTCATACTCACTCATTTTTAGAAGCATTGCATTCATCTGAAAAACAAAATTTGATATTACTTTAATGATTGCATAAATTATCATTTAGGGGAGAAACAAGTATCAGTGAATTACGACTTCCTGCAAGAATGCAATCAGTGCGTTTGAGCAAAGTTACATTCAAGAAAATCAATTTCATACCTGATTACAACCCTAGATTTGACAGTTGGAGTGAGTTTTCACAGTAATATGAGATCAAAAAATACAGTTTTCAAGATGATGACGCTCAGGTAAGTGTGAGACTTGTGTCTCTTTAACTAGATGAGTAATAGGACATTTAATGCAAGGGGGAATGGAAATCTATTAAAAGATCGAGCAATCGACTGCTAATCTAAACTGAACTTTTCAAGTCGTCTTCCTGTATTTAATGCCTAGTATTTCCTGTATTTAATGCGAGATTCTGGAAGAATCTCGCGAAGTCGCTTGCAAAGCTGGTAAACTTGACTACGTTCGTCTTGCCATCCACAATAAGGCAATATTTGTGGATGCTCGGCTGGCCTTCGGTCGCCTTGTCTTGACAAAAATCGGAGCAAAGGCAAGTGAAGGCGAGCGCTGGCATAGAAGCCAACCACACTCTCGCGCTCGTCGTCATTTGTACGCACTTGGCGAGAGTGTGGAAGCAGCATATGGCGAATTCAAGTTAATATTTAGTTGAAAAAATGTGTTTCTTACTCAATGAAAGTATAAGAAGATACTGTATATTCTATAAAATCACTCCACTAGCATGGGCTACTTTTTTAAAATTATTGAAAACTTGAAAATGGCCTAAGAGCGAAACTAGTTGTTTGAAATATATTAGATAAAAGGGTACTTTATGGATGGAAAATACTAAGATATTGCAATTATTTAAATTCTAATGAATTGATAATTATTATTAAACGAAAATCCAAATTAAATATTGTAATTCACCCCGAAGACTTCTGCTACTGCAAATATTGACAACAGGGTAAACAGCTAGATGGAAATTCGATGTGCTTTATGTTTTTATATTATGGTTTTTAATAATTTGTACATGCTATATAGTCTAATCTATACAATATATAGTCTATATTCAAGTCTATATTCAATATAGTCATATCTATATTGCAATTAAAGATTGCCAAATTGAAATAGATCATTTTGTTGCATACTAATTCTAATATAAGCTAGGAAATGGCGGGAGTGAGTAAGTATCAAAGTTTTGCCCTGCAATGTAATAACTAGCGAGTATCATAAATTATTATATTGCAGCAAATGTAGTGTAATGTTGCGTGTAGCAAGATGAAAGCATGCATTTAATTGATTAACTTACCTCCTCCTGGATTGCCAATGTCTTGTTTGGCCTCTGGTCTTGCCTACTGTTGAAACCAAATGCCAGAGCGTACATGGCTGTGGAGTCTTCAAATTGATTAAACGTTTCATCCTTTTCATGAAGTGCCTGAAAAAGGAAGAAATCATTTTAAGTTACATAGAATATGGCACCAAGTTTCAAGATCAATAGAATGAATTTTAAATGAGTAAAAAATGTATGAAACAACAATGCACTAAACATGAAAGTAATATTTAAATGAAGTGTTGTATAAAGGGGAACCACACCTGTTCATCAACCATCATGTTCATTAATGTCATTTGACTTTAATTATACTGTGATTAATGTCATTTGACTTTAATTATACTGTGATTAATGTCATTTGACTTTAATTATACTGTGATTAATGTCATTTGACTTTAATTATACTGTGATTAATGTCATTTGACTTTAATTATACTGTGATTAATGTCATTTGACTTTAATTATACTGTGATTAATATCATTTGACTTTAATTATAATGTGATTAATGTCATTTGACTTTAATTATACTGTGATTAATGTCATTTGACTCTAATTATACTGTGATTAATGTCATTTGACTTCAATTATACTGTGAAAAAACTCGGAATGAACCAAAGTAGTATGAAAAATATTTCTACTGGTGGGAAAACTAGGAAGAAAACTTACAACATTTATGAATTCAGTTTAAAAGGATAAATTTACTAATTTACTGCACTAATCTGGAACTGTTGATTCTATCATCAACTAATTTTTGAGGTTTTTCTCAGAATTCTGTCATTAAATCAGACTTTTTGTAATCTTAAAAAGAGTACCTATTGCAAACTAATTGGTGAACATTCAATAATACAGTTCTAATATAGGTAATATGATCGAAGGATTGATGTTCAAGGTCACCAGATCCTCACCTTTTGTAAACTGACAATGTGCTCTTCTAGGTAAGCCTTGTCTTTGGCTGTGCTTATCTTCAAATCTTCTAGTTGCTTTTTGTGCTGATTTTGTAGAACTTCCACTGCTTTTGCAGATTGAAGCAGAAGTTCTTCCCTTTCTGATAAATCCCTTTTTAGTGTCTCCAATTCACACTGAAACATGAAAAAACGATGATTTCTTTAACAAATTGAAGAAAGATATACAAGTATTAAATCATCCATCACAACGTATTTAAAGATCACAAAGCCTAATTATGAGTCTTTTCAACAAGCATAATAGGAACAAGAATGTATTTTGTTTTGTTAGTGTTTCTTCTTGTTAACATAAATAAATAGCTAGTTAGTATTATAATATTACTTTCCTGAGAAAACTTTTTCATTTTGATAGCTTGATGAAATCGAAAAACTTTGAAAAATATCACAAGTAGAAAGTTTATTTTTAGCCTTTGCACAGCCTTAAGAAGTCTAGCAAGAAGAGGAAGCACACTCTATTCAAATTCTCATCATAAAAATTTCTAAATGATTTTGAAAAATTAGACAATCTGCTCTTCTACTTACACTTAATTCAACATTCTTTTTGAAAAGTTCATCGACATCCTTCATGCCCTTCATTTGCTCCTGCCGCTCCTCGATGAAGTAAATACGAAGTTTCAAATTGAAGTTTTCCTTTTTGAGTTCAGCCATTTGTTCTTCGTATTCTTTCATGGTCCGCACACGTCCCGGCGACACCATTTTGTCACCTCCCGGCGGAGAAGTGCACTTGGGAGAAGCTGCAACAAACGCAAACAATCACCACAATGCTCAGTTTATGACAAAGCATTAGTCACCCATTGTCAGTCAGTTCATTTGAATTTCAATGCTAAATTGTTATCGAGTAGGAAAACAATTACGGAAAATTTCCATATTGATAACTATACTATGATGAAATGATGAACTATACTATGATGAATTTTGATTTGATGTTATTCACAAGGAAAAAAGAGCTTCATAAACAACTGGAATTTGGAATAATCTGGAATTGAGACTATGGACATAGTCTGAAAAGGATAGATTATAGTCTGAAATGGACATAACCTACATAATATTTGGACGATTTGGAACAAAATTAGGAAATAGAAGAAGTTGTTGGCAATAGCCTGTTTTTTCTTTTCAGACTATTGTATTGTTTGCTCTATCCAATAAATAAACTGATCACAATTTTATAAAGGACATCGGCTTTCTTCTAATTTGTTCACAAGTAAGAGCTCAGCCACACGAGGCGTTTTTCAGACGAGTCGGCACGGCACGACAGGACAGAAAGATCTCCGATTGGCTGATGTGAGAGAGCTTTCTGTTTATAAAGCTTCCTCTCTGCCAACCCAATCAGCCAATCATAAATTCTGTCCTATCGTACCGACTGAAAAATCGCCTCGTGTGGTTTGGCCCAAAGGCTAGCAGTTAAGAATTGTTCTCAATGATGAGAGAAAATAAAGTGATTCAAAATCTTTCTCCTTGAGATCTTCCTTATTGATATAAGACACTCTTCGGCTTATAAGCTTAATGAGATTATGCACTTCAAACCTAAAGCTTGTGCAGTATTAATATTGGAGAAATAATGATGGGAGATGAATGGATCTATAGCTTTTGACGGGTTCCAATAAAACGTGATTTTCCAGCTAATAACCAACAGCAAAGCTGTCCTCAAGCAGACACCCATCCAACGGGAAAACTGAGAGGATGTCACTTATCTAATCTGATTTAGACGATCCGTCTGTGAGAAAATTTATAATAACTTCGGAAAGATAAACTAGAATTGAATTTAATGATGAGGAATTTTGCATCAAGTGCTAATAGGAAGTTTCAAAACAATCCATCAATACAGATAAAGTAACAGTGAATATGGAATAAAATAACTGTGTTGGAATTCAGTTATCATCGAGTTGAATTATTTTTGAAGAAATTCATCTCGGTTCTGAGTAGCAATTTGAATTTCGATCTATAACTGAGCTCGAGCAGTTTAAGGGACCCAAACACTAGGGAACTTGGATCGGCGAACCAAGATCCCCAGTGTATGTGGAGAATTGGCGAACCACGAACCAAATTTGTGACGAACTTGGTCTTCAATCTGGATTAAAAACTTTGTTCGGTTCGTCCGCCAGAGCGATATATTCTATCTATATATATTCAATATATTTTCTTCCCACAGCAGCTGCAAACTTTGAAACACTCATCTCTAGACTCCGAAAGACACTGAAGTAACCAACGGTTGTTCGCTCTCCCCACTACAGTGTATGGGCAAACCCTACACGAACTTGGTTCCCTGAACCATGTTGGCCGATCAAAGTTCCCTAGTATATGGGGCCCTTAAGCGAGCTTTGGTCAATGAAAAAACACTGTTCAAATACTGGCAACAACAATTAATATTGAATAGAATATCTTTTTTGTAATACAGTTAACATCTAGTTCGATTATTTATTTGAAGAAATTCATTTTGGTTTTGAACAGCGACAACGTTTTGAGTAGCAATTCGAATTTCGATCTATAACAGAGCACGAGCAGTTTAGAGAGCTCTGGTCAATGACAAATCACTGTTCCGGGCAACATTCTTGTGATCGAAGCCAAAAGTGCTTTTCTACACTATTATCTACTCAAGAAACTCTTGCTAAGTTTACCAACAACACACGGTCACAATATAATTAATTCTAGAAGCTTCCAACACAAACACATCAAAGAGTAGGAGTTGCTCGGAGTGAATGGAGCCGTTTTCAAGAAGATACTCTTCTGTCGGCTCTCTTCGGATATCTATTAACAGACACACAAACACGCAAAAACTTTGTCTTCATTCTCGAATTAATCCAATCTGACGCAAATGAGATGCTGTATTTCAAGCCTATTTTTAATCATTACAAAAATAACCAACAACAAAACAATATTTTAAAACTTAATTAACCATTAGATTGGCACATCATTTGAATAAAAATTCCCCATTTGCTTTTAAAATCACCAGAGAGAAAAAAGAATGTGGACTGTAGAATGTTATTATAAATATCATTCTAAATATGCATTTATTCGTAGATACGACACATTTAAAGAGGAATATATAATATATTTTATGCTAGTTACATAAAAATATATTTCATTGTTAGTGAATTATTTTTCGTGGATGATGATGCATATGTCGTGGAAGATTTATTATAATCATGGATGGAACTAGCAGAAGTATATTTGAAGCATGAGCAGAGAAGCAAGTAATGCAACTATAAATGGTCACCCTTTCAACGAGATAATATTGATAAAATAGAAATATAGTACCCTTTGAAATAAATAAAATAATAGAATAAGAATATAAAGGGTAGGATATTAATTTCAAAGGGTACTATAATTCTATTTTATAAATACAAAAAAGTAGCCCTGCTTAACATTTTAAGGAGATAATATTATTATATCTAACCCTTAATGGAATGATCATTCAGACGCAAATCGGCTTCTTTGTAAAATGATAACTACTTACAATACGAATTGCTAGTATTGAACAACAATGAATACTAATGACTGATGACCTAGTTAAAAGTTTGTTAAAGGAAAATGCAAAATTAAAAAGCAAAGATACTTGTAAAGGACGTTGTAAAGTGTATTTGTAATCCAATTTTTCAATTAATTAATGTCTTGTAGGTTTTACTTAGTAGTTGAGTAGGTATAAAGTATTTTCGTTTTTGTTTCTAATACCTATATCTCCATTATCCTACAATTTATAGTATAAATTATGTAAGGATTAAATTTCAATTTCATCATTGTTCCTACTAGAAAATTCTAACAGCCCGATACAAAAATAATCACAAGTTTACTTTCATTTATTTGTTGATTTTCATATTATCATCTATCTGAAAAATTGACACCTTGGATAAAAATTAATAATATTAGTTATCGTACATTCTAAAGCAACTTTTTTGAAGGAATAACACTTCTCTTTTCCAACCAAAGCCCATCAAAGCCTCTATAAACTTGAAACCTTGGAAAAAATTAATAATATTCGTTATATTCTAAAGCAACTTTTGTAAAGTAATATCACTTTTCTTTTTTAACCAAAATCTATCAACAAGAAATGCAATTTGTGATAGTTTCACAACTCGAGTAGAAAATTCTAACATCCCGATACAAAAATAATCACAAGTTTACTTTCATTTATTTGTTGATTTTCATATATATCTGTAAATTTGACACCTTAGATGAAAATTAATAATATTAGTTATCGTACATTCTAAAGCAACTTTTTTGAAGGAATAACACTTTTCTTTTTTAACCAAAGTCTATAAACTTGACACCTTGGAAAAAAATTAATAATATTCGTAATATACTAGAGTAACTTTTGTAAAGGAATAACACTTTTCTTTTTTAATCAAAATCCATCAACGGCGAATGCAATTTGTGATAGTTTCACAACTCACCATAGAATGTAAATACCATTGAGCTATAATTTAGTACTTTTGGATGAAAAAAATACTTTAAAATTTATACTATTAATATTGATATTGCTGATGAAGTTTTGAAAAACCCAATATCAACTAACGATACGACCTCGAACACAAAAAACCACACCAATTTTAAGATCTGAAATATATATTTCCATTGATGAAAATGAGAATCTCTCAAGCGAACCACACATCTAAACAACAAGAAACAAACTGAGAACAGTAGAACCGATTGGGATTGGGAGCCCTCTTGAACATAATGCTCAAACAGCCAGATGTTAGCCAGTGAGATCCCCACCAGGAATTAACCAATTGAATGTGTCCCCTCAGCCCTCAGTTCCCATTCACAAGTCCATCAACCTCGTTAACAAGCTCCCTAACATCATGGCAATGCCTCTACACTGCACATGCTGCATTATGGACTGTGCAACACGTACATTTATAGACACATCTTTCCAATTGATTTGTATGTTTTGACCCTAGTTAGACAAGTCACAAATATTTATGAAACTGTACTGTAGTAAATTATGTAGGCTATTAAAATAAATAATTATCATTAAATTGAACATATAGTAATATTTTGAAGACTAGGGTGATGTGATGATTGATAATCTGAATTCAAAATTTATAGTTTTAATGTTTATTTTGGACCAAAATGTTATAAAAATTGTACACGTGAAATTCTAACCTTATCTTGGACTTGGTCACCAATAAATTTGGAAGAAAACTAGCACAAGGACTACCTTATTATTTTATCTTTCAATGTTATTACATTAGTGTTATTTGCATTGTAAATAAATAAATAAATAAAATAATATACTGAAGACTATGATTAGAAAGTTCAATAATAAAAGCCTATCGCTCCTCATGAATATAATAAACTACTATGAAACCCGTGATCCGCAAGGGACTAATTTTTGGAATAGTTTCAGCGGGGAAATCATCAGAAAATCGACAAGATAAAATTTTTACATTGGTTCTTCAATTTGAAAATCATTTGATTCCTCATTGAATCTTTCAAACCTTTTATTATTACTTACTAACAGGTAACCTGTGCTCTGCAAGGGTTTAATTAAAAACTTGACAAACTGAAAACTTGACCCACTGAAATCTTGAAGAATTTAAAATAGGCCTACAACCATCCTTTTGGTAGAGAGTTAGTGGGGAGGATATTTTTAATATTCTTTCCGAAGAATGGACATTAATATGTCCAAAGCTCCGCCAATTTATGTAGATGCATAACAATATAATTATCTATAGTTATTATATTACAAATTGCTTTTTCATATCATATACAGTTCAATAATTATTTTCTTAGTCTATATTATGTAAATTCATCTATAATTTTGCTGTATTGTAAGCTATTGTATATAAGTGTATAAGCCAGTATATATTGTAATCTATATAAATAAAGTACTCAATCAATCAATCCTCGGTAAAATGAGAATCTATATGAAAAATTTCAAGTTAATCAGTCCAGTAGATCAAACGTAATGATGCGTCATTCGTGAATTTCCTATCCCGTACGTGTATAAGCCCATTCTTTCCTGAATTATATTATAGATAAGGAGTTTACCGCCATTCTGATCATGTTATTCAATAACGTGTGTGTACTGTGTGTTTAATAAATTATGGAGTTACGTGTTTCTTCGAGCTGCCAGAGTCAACCTGAACTTGTTTTGAACCTACTAAAAAAATACTACTAGTAGTTAGCATCAAGGATGAAAAACGAATCTCGACATAGTATATGATAATCTTGCAGTTATAGATCTATACTATATCCTTGAATTGTAAAATTATAGCAACAGATTTCTTCAATTTCTAAATTTCAGGACAAAGAAACACGGATGGTGTTGTCTGTTACTAATGATGACTATTATTGAATGACTGATAATAGTGAAATAGAGTGATTAGAGCACAGTAATTGTAACAATGACATTTTTGAAGAAAGGTTTATTTTCATCTTAGGAAAATACAACAAGGGAAGATGATATCGTTGTGAATTAAATTTATAGAACAATTATTATTGTGTATAGAATATTCATGTCCGTAAGACGCACAGTTTTCGATATAACATACGAGAAACCAAAAATTTGGAACCTTTGAACAACCCCCACCTCCTTAGCACAGGGAGAAGGGGTGTTGTTTACCTCCTAGATAGAACTTCGGGGTCAAAAATTGCCTTCCAAACTTTTCCCTCTATAGCCAACCTTTTTTTAACATTCATTGCAAGGACTATTCTGGAAATGAACTGAATAAAATGTAGGTACTTATTTTGAAAACAATATTATTTCACATTATTCTGTTGGGATTATTACGGTTGTAATGAGTAATTTATTTGATGCAAATAAAAATTCTGACATGCAACTAAGTGCTATTATTGATACAAGTCAATGAACTATAATCGTGAGACAATTAATAATTATTGCTGACTAAGTTTGAATCAGACCGTCTATATTATTAGCTTTTAAAGATTTGCTTGTAGCACTTGGTAATGTAAACGACTAATTTTTTATTAGTTTTAATATGAGATATGGAATGATCCATCATTTATGAAATATTAGAAATTTTATTCATTTACTTAGAAACACAATAATTTGATCCGAAGCACCGTAATTGAACAAGATCATGAGGGACAAACAAGCGCCTATAAGGCTAGGCACACACCAGTTAGTCAAGACAAGACAAGACACGTTTAGTCACAATACTTCACATTGTTGCTTACATGAAGACATGTCTAATTGCAATGACTAATCGGTGTGTGTTGCTTCAAAAGCAACTATGTGAAGTATTGTGACTAATCGTGACTAATCTTTTCTTGACTAACTGGTGTGTGCCCACTCTAATAGTTTCTGCTAATATTATAGTTTCATGCTTATTAATTTCCTTGCCCTATTACCATAGGTACCGTAAGGAAAGTATTGCTTTCCGAAAAAAGTTAAGGTACCCCAATTTCTAAATTTCTATACGTTTTAAGGTCCCCTGAATCCAAAAAAGTGGTTTTTGGGTATTGGTCTGTATGTGTGTGTGTGTGTGTGTGTATGAGTGTATGTGTGTGTGTATGTATGAGTGTATGTGTGTGTCTGTGCACACGATATCTCATCTCCCAATTAATGGAATAACTTGAAATTTGGAACGTAAGGTCCTTACACTATAAGGATCCGAAACGAACAATTTCGATCAAATGCAATTCAAGATGGCGGCTAAAATGACGAAAATGTTGTCGAAAACAGGGTTATTCGCGATTTTCTCGAAAATGGCTCCAACGATTTTGATCAAATTTATACCTAGAGTAGTCATTGATAAGCTCTATCAACTGCGACAAGTCCCATATCTGTAAAAATTTCAGGAGCTCCGCTCCATCTATGCAAACTTGGATTTCAGATTCCCAATTATCAGGCTTCAGATACAATTTAAACAAAAAAAAATCGAGTGGAGAAGATTGAGCATTAAAATCTCTTCAATTAATGTCTAGTAGCATTTTCACCTAAAATTGAAAATAAGCTTGAAATTTGAGAAAATGTGATTATTCAATTGCAAACTGGTGGCAACTGTTGATTCTATTAAATCATTCACTATGAAGAGATAGCAGATCTCGTGTGTATCCAGTGTTATTGTACTGTCACCAGCTGGCTCAGATCTTTGAATAAGTATGCGCGGGAACACTAGCGTCATCAATTTTCATAATGGCAAGGAAAGTTGTGTGAGTGCGCCACACCAGATTTTTTTTGGGACAAGAAATGAGTGAACATATGAGATTTCCGAAACAATAACTTAGTGAGTTATTTAAATTGAGAAAACTTTATAATGAAGGTTGATCTGGAAAGAAGTAGGCCAACAAGAGCAACAAAATCGAGTTTTTGAAATGCAATGTGACAAAGATATGTTTTTAATTTGAAAGCCATGTGATGTGATATTCGAACAATAAGTCTCTCAATTCACATGCTTCTTTTCTGATAACCTTCAACCTCCTCAGAACGTTATAGTGACAGTTCATTGAGCTATCGACTGAGCTATCGACAATGCTGTCAAAAAGGCCTACTCTTGTTTCCTGTCCAGTTGGCCTCCAAATTCTAGTAAAGCTCCAATATTATTTTCTCAAAAATATCTACGTTGAAATAGGCAGATAGGATTTCACCGATGCAGCAGCTTATAGGACACTTGAGACTAGTAAGGGCCTCCATCAATGTAGGGAAGTGAATCACGGTCATTGGTCAATCCCACACAAGTCGAATATGAATTGAATCATTGTGAGAATGATATATTTTCGAGGGACGAAGGTGTCACTTGTCAGTTACGATTTTGTTCAACAACTTTGAAAGTCTATCTCTGTAACTGATAAGGACTCTTTCAGTTGATTTAAACTTAAAATTCGCTGCTTACAACAACTATCAACCTCGAATTTGAATAAGCAATGGTCCGGAAAACCAAGTCTATTAGATACAATTATCAACTTTAACTACTGTAGCCAACTCATAACAATATGAGAGTGTCTCCTCACAATAGAAAGCGTTTTAATTACTATAGTGCAAAATAATCATTTTGAAATTAGGGATTGTGTTTGTTCCAATGATTATTGAACTAATCATTATTGACCGAGCGAAGTGAGGTCTAAGATGCAAGTCGACGATTTGGCATTTCTCTTAATGTTTATATGTTTATATGTTGCGCATTTACGGCGAAACGCGGAAATAGATTTTCATGAAATTTGACAGGTATGTTCCTTTTTTAATTGCGCGTTGACGTATATACAAGGTTTTTGTGAATTTTGCATTTCAAGGATAATATAAAAGAAAAAGGAGCCTCCTTCATACGCCAATATTAGAGTAAAAATCTGGTGTGGCGCACTCACACAACTTTCCTTGCCGTTATGAAAATTGATCACCTGACGCTAGTGTACTCGCGCATCTCAAGTCTACTATTCAAAGATTATGAGACAGCTGGTGATAGGTCAAAAACGCTGGATACACACGAGGTCCGCTATCTCTTCGTAGAGAATGTACACGCGCATCTCAAGTCTACTATTCAAAGATCTGCCAGCTGGTGACAGGACAATAACGCTGGAGACACACGAAGTCTGCTATCTCTTCATAGTGAATGATTTAATAGAATCAACAGTTGCCAACAGTTTGCATTATTGAATAAACACATTTACTCGAATTTCGAGCTTATTTTCAATTTTAGGTGGAAATGTCACTGATCATTAATTGTAGATATTTTTATTCTCAATATTTTCCACTTGAATTTTTTTGTTTAAATTGTATCTGAAGCCTGATAATTGGGAATCCAAAATCACACTTCGCATTGATGGGGCGGAGCTCCTGAATTTTTTACAGATATGGGACTTGTGGCAGTTGATAGAGCTTATCAATGACTATTCTAGGTATAAATTTGATCAAAATCGTTGGAGCCGTTTTCGAGAAAATCGCGAAAAACCCTGTTTTTGACAACATTTTCGCCATTTTAGCCGCCATCTTGAATTGGATTTGTTCGAAATTGTTCGTGTCGAATCCTTATAGGGGAAGGACCTTAAGTTCCAAATTTCAAGTCATTCCGTTAATTGGGAGTTGAGATATCGAGATTTAACGCACATACACTCATACACACACACATACAGACTAATACCCAAAAACCACTTTTTTGGACTCAGGGGACCTTGAAACGTATAGAAATTTAGAAATTCGACTACCTTAATTTTTTCCGGAAAGCAATACTTTCCTTACCTATGGTAATAGGGCAAGGAAAGTAAAAATCAGACTAAAGAATTATTATTCATCATAAATCAGCTGACAAGTGATTACACAGATGTGTGGCTTCTCCAGTCTATTGCTGTATTTCCATAAGGTCTATACAGTAGTTTCAATCAGGTACTTGTGGATGAGAGTTCTGCGTGAGGTCTACTGTTCACATAACTACTAGTATTAATTTATTGGTGATTGTAAATTACTAGTAGTTCTGTGAACAGTTGACCTCACGCAGTATTCTCATCCACAAGTACCTGATTGAAACTATAGACCTTATGGAAATACAGCAATAGACTGGCTTCTCCGTAAATGCACAACATATAAACATTAAGAGAAATTCCAAACCGTCGACTTGAATCTTAGACCTCACTTCGTTCGGTCAATAAGACCCTTACTGATAAAGGACCCATGGTGAAGGACTTTTGATGTGATTTTTGAATTAAATACGGAACCCGAAAAAGAGTATCCTTCCTTAATGAAATATACAGGTATAGTATTCAACTTAATTGAATCAATTAAGTGAATGAATGATTGGATGACGTCATGAGAAACTCCAATCAGGTACCTGAATGGAGAAAATATCTTCACCCTTTGGAATAACGAAAGGCTTAATGTTTATACATGCGGTTATATAGTTTTCTAAATATGTTTCAACTTCATTGAATCAATAAATGAATGAATGATTGGATGACGTCATGAGAAACTCCTATTAGGTACCTGAATGGAGATAATATCTTCACCCTTTAGAATAACGGAAGGCTTAATGTTTATATATGTTTATCTAGTTTACTGAATATTTTTCAACTTAATTGAATCAATAAATGAATGAATGGCTGGATGACGTCATGGGAAACTCCTATAAGGTACCTAAATGGAGATATGATTCACCCTTACGAATAACGGAATGCTTAATGTTTATATATGCGGTTATCTCCTTTACTAAATATATTAGAACTATCTACTACTTTCAAGGAGATAAGAAGGTATTGAAAGTTGAAGAACAATTTATCTTTCCAGTCAAGTTGAATTAAAATGTTTAGTTAGAATTACAAAAGGCTTATCCCCTTATTCCATCAAAGATGGGAACATGAGGTTTGAGTATTAACTTCAATATTTTCACGAGTATGGTCAAATGTACCTATGTAATTAGTACGTGGGTAACCAGGTAATGGGTGCTAGGCGTGGGCGGATTGGGTTACGTTAAGCCGTTTATTAAAATAGTGATAGCACAAAATTATAAGCTCTGAAGCTAAATTTCAGCGGTGAAGTTAGAGACTTGCAAATTATTTCGCAGTAAAACGCTATTGGATTTTATAAAGTCACTAAAGTTACCAGGTGTCACGCTAGTCTACACAGTCACGCTACAGTCTCTACAATTAGGTGTCTTTATGTTGAAATTAAGAGAAATAGTATCAGTTAAAATATTATTGAATGTATATTATGTCCATTCACATTTGCTATATGGCGCTATAATCTGGGCAAATTGCAGCTACTCCTTTAACCTTAAACCTACAAAAAGAGCAGTTAGAACAATTTGCAATGAACCACCTCTCTCTCATTGCAAGCCTTTATTCGTAAGACTGGGAATTATGAGTTTGCCATGTATTTTTATATGCCAATGCTTGTTGTTTGTTAAGTCTAATTTAAATTTATTTTCTAGTAATAATAATGTCCACTCTCATTACACACGGAATCGATTAAACATCCGAAATGAATTTCACTATTATAGATCTAGTCATACTAGTTTTAAGGCCTGGGCAATCAGATTTTATAACCACATACCATTAGATACAAGAGAACTACCAGAGAAGGAATACAAACAGAAAATTGAAAAGCTCCTATTGAAGAAATGTTTTTATATTTTAGAACAGTATTAGCATAGAACAGGACAGCATAGAATGATGAGATAATTTTTTATGTTTAGTGTTAAGTTGTATGATTTATATCTTATTGACAGTGCCTGTATAATATTTGATAAAATGTGTCTTGGGCAATAAATGAAATTTTAATTTGACTGTTAATGTTTACAGAGCAAGTGTCCTTCATAATGTCAAATGTTATAGAAATTCAAAGTTTTGAACATATTCAATGAATTGAATCAATAAAAGGAGAAGCAGCACCACTCCGAGGTGATAATTTCAAGTTTGAATGCGTGTGCATGAAATCAACTTTTATAATATTTCTGATTCACTACAATTTGTTCAAGTGTTTAAGTGTTTTCACACAGGATATCCTAGTAACGAAAATTTGAATATAATTCGATTTTGTACTGTGTTTTTGGAAACTCCGAAGAAGTAGTAAAAATTTCACCCCATTTTCGAACGAGCTGAATTCTAATTTTAAATTCAATTTTAATTTTAGTTCAATTTTAAATTCCCCGTGAAAAATTAATTAATTGAAAGTTTATGTTTCTGTAAGATGCAATTATAGAGTGCAGCTACAGCTACAGTATCAAGTTTTCACAAGAGAGAAATAATTTGAAGTAATAATAGAATAAACTTCAAGTTATAGTAGAGAATGATTGAAAGATTTATAAGATGTATGGACTCAACCGGGAAATTTCGTCATTCGTCTGGGAAATAATTTGAAGTAATAATAGAATAAACTTCAAGTTATAGTTGAGAATGATTGAAAGATTTATAAGATGTATGGACTCAACCGGGAAATTTCGTTATTCGTCTGGGAAATTTATGTTCAACTTGTAAGTAATAAAATGTACTCACTTCAATTTTTCAACGACCTTTTATCCACTAATTTTGAGGCGACGTTGAATGACACATATAACAACACATCACACTAAACTGATTCAAAAAATGATTGAAATCTCATGATAACATAAATATTTGAAATATTATCGAAAGCACATTTGAAAATTAACCCTATAACACTATGTCCTTCAGTACGGACAGTAATATTTACAGCATGCTATCTAAACTGGACATTCCACCTCCAACTGATAAAGACTGCTCCGATTTCTAACCAAGCAATGAAGTGCCCTTTGGACCCAGAGAGATAGAGTTTACTCGACTGCCATAGAGAGCACCACAGTACAGACTAAATTAAAACCAATAGTACAATTAGCTTTCAACTAATTTTAGATATGAGGATGTTCATTCAATATTGACGCTTTATAAGTCTTCTACTGGCATTGATACATCTATAACATAATAACAGAAAGAATCGGATTATATAGGTACGGGATACGAAATTCACGAATGACGCATCATCACGTCTGAACTACTGGACAACCACACCCAAATTTTAAACTTGAATTTCATTCAACTGAAGACAGACACGAACCTCTAAACTGCATGTGTCCAGAAATAGAAGTAGTGAAATCAATAAAATATCTTGGTGTTATGTTGGATAATCATTTAAAATGGACAGCACATACAGTATATCTATGCTCCAAGTTGAAATACCTTATACATACTTTTTACAAAATTAATCAGTTAACAAACCATGACATCATAAGGAATATCTACTTAGCATATGCACATGTTCTATTCACATATTGTTTGGAGGTGTGGGGTGGCGCATATGATACTCATTTAAAGAAAGTTTTCATTTTGCAGAAATTTTTAGTCAAAGCAGCCTTGGGCAAACCAAGGATCTATCCTAGTAGGGACGTTTTCCAAGAAATGAATGTTCTCACCATAAGACAGCAATATATAAAAAACTTAATCCTTTCTATTAATAAAACTAAACATTTACCAACAATCCGTGCTCTCAATTACAACACTCGTCCATCGATTACAATGAAATTCATGGTCAGATTCTCCAAACTTTCAGTAAGTAGAAGACAGTATGAACACAACTGCAATATGTTGATTAATATGATTCCCTTAAACTTATTCACCCATAAAATAAACAAAAAACTTACAAAAGATATTGATGAATGGGTAAAAACTAGAATATTTTTCAAAATAGACTTTTAATCATAAAATTACACATAATAGATTGATTTGGTGAATACCTAAAATAAAATTGTGATTTTGTGAATTTCAACAAAGTTCTTTTTTGTGTTTCAGTCAAGAAGAAAAAAAACAAAAAATCTTTCAATGATTTGAACTGAACTCATTGCTAGCGATCAGACACGTGTCTCTGCTAGCAATTGCTGCCGGTAAAATGAGTACAACTGGGATTTCAGTTATGTTATATCTAATTTATTTTTATTATTTCTAGAATAGAGTATATTCTGAATTTCTGTATGATGTACCCAATTATTATGTGAATTTGTAATTGTATAAATCTTGTATATATGGCAAATAAATTGAATTGAATTGGACTGATTAACTTGAAATTTTGCATATAAATTCTAATTTCCAGAGGATGGTTATAAGCCTATTTTAAATTCTTCAAGATTTCAGTAGGTCATGTTTTCAGTTTGTCAAGTTTTCAATTAAACCCTTACAGAGCACGGGTTACCTGTTAGTAAGTAATAAAAGGTTTGAAAGATTCAATGAGGAATAAAATGATTTTCAAATTAAAGAACCAATGTATAAATTTTTTTATCTGGTCAATTTTCTGATGATTGAGCCCCGCTGAAATTAATGTAATCGTGTGTTTAGTTACATTTCTATGAACTTTACGGACTACAAACTTGAAACTTGATATCGTGTTTTATTTATAATTTGTTCCAATGTTATAAAAAATAAGCGATTGAGCTTATAGTTTTTATTGCGGAAACCCCTTCGGGTACTTTTCAATGAATCTTGATGTTCACGTCATGTTGAATTAAAATAGAGAATAAATAAATTATGTAGGCTTATATATTTTTTCAAACTCAAAATTCACAGAATAAAAACAAATATTCGAAACCACAGTATTAAGGTTTACTAAGATATTTTTTTATAAAGGCGTTGATACTCACTCGGCATTAGAGTATTATTCATTGTAATATCTTCAAAATTGGCGGCAATGTTTGAAAGTGCCCTGAAACAAAGAATTTATTGATTAAAATTGAGAAATAATAGAATAAACACTTAAGAGAAAATGATAAAAATAGTTATTCAGAGATGAAACGAAACCCAGACTGAAGAAACACAATGGAAGAAATCACACTTTGCATAAGCTTCCCTACCGAAAACTTCCCTATTAAACCTGCCGGTTGTACGAAGGCCGGTTAAATTTTAACCGTGATTAATTCCACAAAAACCAATCAGAGAGGCCGTCTTTTCAAAAAAGCCTTCTCTGATTGGTTCTCGTGAGATTAATCAAGGTTAAAATTTCACCCGCTTTTGCGCAATCGGGCCAAATTCTCTATTGATTATGGTAATATAAAAATAGACAAGACATTTTAAATTTTTAGACAATAAATTGGACGAACTTAATCAAAATAGAATAATAATATTATTGTATTACTGGTTCAACCCAATCAGCTTCAAGAGCAAAGCCAAAGATATAAAACTCTGGTGTGGCGCACTCACACAACTTTCCTTGCCGTTATGAAAATTGATCACTGACGCTAGTGTTCCCGCGCATCTCAAGTCTACTATTCAAATATTTGAGCCAGCTGGTGACAGGGCAATAACGCTGGAGACACACATGAGGTCTGCTATCTCTTCATAGTGAATGATTTAATAGAATCAACAATAATTACCAATTGAATAATCACATTTTATAGAATTTAAAGTTTATTTTCAATTTTAGGTGAAAATGTTACTGAACATTAATTGTAGAGATTTTCATGCTCAATCTACTCCACTTGATTTTTTTTGTTTCAATTGTATCTGAAGCCAGAATTGGAAATCTATATGCATTGATGGGGCGGAGCTCCTGAAATTTTTACAGATATGGGACTTGTGGCAGTTGATAGAGCTTATCAATGACTATGTTAGGTATAAATTTGATCAAAATCGTTGGAGCTGTTTTCGAGAAAATCTAAAAAAAACGTTTTTGACAACATTTTCTCCATTTTAGCCGACATCTTGAATTGCATTTGATCGAAATTGTTCGTGTCGGATCCTTATAGTGTAAGGACCTTAAGTTCCAAATTTCAAGTCATTCCGTTAATTGGAAGATGAGATATTGTGTACACAGACGCACATACACATACACACACACATACACATACACATACAGACCAATAGCCAAAAACCACTTTTTTGGACTCAGGGGACCTTGAAACGTATAGAAATTTAGAAATTAGGGTACCTTAATTTTTTTCGGAAAGCAATACTTTCCTTACCTATGGTAATAGGGCAAGGAAAGTAAAAATCAGTCACATCGTCATTATATGTTTATTTATTAAAGTGATTAAACTATAAAATGAAGAATAGAAAAACTTGAAATTTCTAAACTATTAATAGCAAATTACAGCATTCACACTATCTATGATGAGGTTCACGTTATAATGGCAGTGGATATAGATAGGAGAACTACGTTGCCGATTGTCAGCCTTAATTAACTATTTTTTAAAACTGATTTGGCAACGTTGTGGAGCTAAAAAAGACTAGTGCATTCTGCTTTGACAAGGATAGCAACACCAATGTTAATCAAATACTGCCATTATTACGTGGACCTCACTATAGATGTATAGTTTATAAAAATAGCTAAATTATTACTGAAAAAAATTATTTGTTTGGTGAAAATCAGTGATATTACACAGCCACACCGATAATCAATACATGCATTTTTCTTGACCCAAATTCTATCCGATAAAATTCTCAATCAACGCAGGACACACCTATCAATTCATTTTAGCTACTTCCTTTCAACTTCATTCTTCATTCTATCCTTCTACTTGTTCACTCCAACACTATTTCACGGATTATTGATTATGACAGATTGCGTCCATTCATCTCTCTCTATTCTTCAACAGTTATTGTTGCATTTGAAGGCGTCACGTGACTTTATTGACTTTCTGGTTACGCTGTCTGGCCTGATTTCTGGCCTAATGTATTTTAGGACTTCCTGCAGGAGAGAGACCAAAGAAACAAATTCGGGAGTGCTCTGGAGAAGAGCAAATGAGATGGATGGAGAGAGATCATATCACATCCCGGAAACATTTGCGTCATATCTTGTCAATGGCCGATGAGAGCCTTATGGCTCCCCACTGATCATTTCTTTACACCCTCTCTATTCAACACACCCGTTCAACCAACATTCTAAGATGACTCTTTAGTCACGTAGCCTCGCTCCCTAGCCAGCCACTGAACTCGTTCGGATGTAAACAAAACCCAAGTTTCTAAACTATCACTGAATGCTAAATTATTGCATTCAAGTGTTGAATATTCTAACATAATACAAGTGAATCATTCAGGCCTGGTTTTAGGACACTTATTAAATCTAAAGAGCCATTAAACCTGAATGAATTAAGGTACATTAGATGTAATAGGCATTCTTGAAAACATGCCTTAGATAAATAATTGTATTTTTCATTCAAGTGTTGAACATTTTAACACAATGCAAGTGAATCATTCAGACCTGGTTAAATCATTCAGACTCATTAAATCTAATCCTATTCTATTAAACGAGCAATTTCTGTTTATGTTAAGATGTTTTTCATGTTTATATAATTATATATCTGTATGTGACCGGATCTCGAAAACGGCTCTAACGATTCTCACGAAATTTGGAACAAAGTAGGTTTATGATATGAAAATTCGATTGCACTAGGCCTCAACCCTGGGATAACTCGCTGAAGGACATTAAAAGGATAAATACGACCTTGGAAAAACAGCTGGAAATTTTGTCGTCAGTGAGCGAGTGCATGTGTGGGATATTCCTCTCAGCTGATCTCACGAGAAGAATAATTCAGCAAGAAAAACTTATTTTCGTTTACTTCTCTTTTTTAGAAAACATGTTTACTTCAGAAAGTTCAAAATAGTAACTAGATGCTGTTAGTGTAGAATAGTACATAGCCTATTAACAATTATTGTAGCAAATATAGTATATCACTAAATCGAATTCATAGTATATATATATATATATATTTGTAATTGATGATGCGTTTGTTTTTTGAAGTGTGAAAAAATTGTTATTTTGATGAGTGATAGTAGCTTAACCTAGATTTTGATTTGGACTGTAGTATAAATTTGAAAAGGGACAGTTTTGGGATAAGCCTGTTGTGCCTCCTTATATAACTGTCAAAATAATTGTACGACTGAGAAAATGAATAAAGAAATATAAACTATAAATTCAATCTTTCGTTACAAATTTTCTATGCTTTTACACTCCAGAGCGAAGCTCGGTCCCCCGATTTACATTAGCCTAAACCTAAATAGGCCATTAAACCTAAATATATTTAGGTACATCAGATGTAATACGTATTCTAGAAACCATGCTAATTAATAATTTAGAAACCGTTCTAAATAAATAATTTTATTTTTTAATCTCCAGTAAGACTTCATCACGTTCCTCTTGAAAACAACATGTTGAAACACAGAAGCGGAATGCTTTCATGAATAGAATATGGAATGTTAGTTAGCCTCGACATAAATTCGAAAATAGCAAAGCATGAAGCGTTTTGAATGATCAGCTCCAGCAATAATATTGTGTATGTCCTAGTTTTGTGGTGGGACATTTGCAAACTTTATGAATATTTTCTACAATTTCAACATAAAGAATGCATTTTAATTTGTTGCACAAGAATATAGCTTTGACTGAAATAAATGAATAATAAATTTACTAATTTACAAGGATATAACTTGGATTGAAGTAAATGAATTATAAATTTACTAATTTAACTCCAATATTATTGATGGAATGATTAATTGAGAAAATTGATCATGTAGAGATGGATTAAATGAAGCTCTTGGAATTAGAAGTACATTATTGCAAATCAGCTACACTACTACATCTAAGTGCTACATTCCTCTCTATTGTGGTAACTACTAATAAAACTCCGGCATGAAATTTTTTAAATTGAATTCTCTGAAAAAAGTTTTTATAAAGATATTTGTCTCAAGAAATTACATCAATAGAATAACTTGATTAAAAGTAGGCCTACTTTTTCTGCAATAAGACTGGTAGGACTTGTAAGTGTATAAACTAAAATAAACCAATTGTTTGGAGTACTAGAGGGCATGTTTTCATTTGAAAGTTAAGATCTCTCTACCTACTATACTAGTAGTTCTGTGAACAGCAGACCTCACGCAGTATTTTCATCCACAAGTACCTGATTGAAATACTATAGAACTTATGGATATACAGCAATTGTTTGGAGTACTAGAGGGCATGTTTTCATTTGAAAGTTAAGATCTCACTACCTACTATACTAGTAGTTCTGTGAACAGTAGACCTCACGTAGTATTCTCATCCACAACAAGTACCTGATTGAAATACTATTATAGACCTTATGGAAATACAGCAATAGACTGGCTTCTCCACACATCTGTATAATCACTTGTCAGCTGATTTATGATGAATTTAATTCTAAAGTCTGATTTTTACTCTAATATTGGCGTATGAAGGAGGCTCCTTTTTCCTTTTATATTATCCTTGAAATGCAAAATTTTCAAAAACCTTGTATATACGTCGACGCGCAATTAAAAAAGGAACATACCTGACAAATTCCATAAAAATCTATTACCGCGTTTCGCCGTGAATGTGCAACATATAAACATTAAGAGAAATGCCAAACCGTCGACTTGAATCTTAGACCTCACTTCGCTCGGTCAACAAAACATATGTAATTTTGAAGCTTGAAGGAATTTACTCAAAATAGAACTCATAGATGAATATAAATGATATTTTTCAAATAGCATTATGGCTTTCAATTACAAAATAAAACTGGATATAGAAGAGGAAAATCGCCATGAGATAAATTTTTCATAGATAAAGTTTTTATAGATATTTTCATAGGCGTATTAGTTATAAGAAACTACTATCAGAGAAGATAAATACCACATGTAACTTAGATCTATACATATTAAACAGAGTAACGTATCTAATACATTACTTTCACAGTTTACATCTCCCAAGAAGGAAGCCTTTATCGTGGGGAAACCAAATAAGAAACGCTCCAGATAAACATCAGCTGTTTATCTCATCTACTCTATACAGCAGACAAGCATAAGCAATCATTCGTTTAGCTAGACGAGTCTCCTAGATGGAGAGTTCAAGGACAGAAAAATAACATGGATTTTTCTTCTGAATAAAACAAAGTCTCTTAAAATTGAATTGTTATTCAAATATGCCATAGTCAAATGAATAGCTCAAGTAAAATTAAAATTATTCAATCAGGTTGTTGAATTGAAATAATTTTATAGTGAAAATGAATTCATCGACAATACACATGGAATCATACAGGATTATTTCCATTATTGCTTACTTGATATTATTACCACAGAGAAACAATAGCGTGAGAAGATATCCCATGGTATAGGCTCTATATGTCCCTATAAAGGCCCTTTATGTCGCAACTTTTACTGTTATCTCAAGTCGATTACTATCGATTATTGTAGGTTTTTACTGTTTTGTAGGGGTGAGAGTGTATGAACGGCACAATATGAGAGACTACCAGCGTCACACACCTTTTTGGGAAGGAAATACGTGGACTATCGGCTTGAGATAACAGTAAAAGTTGCGACATAAACGCCCTATACCATGGGATATCTACATTTGTATTGTTTTTGGCTATTGTTTTTCTTTGCTATTACAATACATCATGTTACAAAACGTATAACAACATTATTATAGTGGAATTTCAGTTACATTTCTCAAGCTACAATCAACGAATATATCAGTCTGAAAATATTACAGTTGAATTCAACTGGCTGTTGGTATGAATAACTGGCTGCACTCTCATCATTTTCAATTTGTAAATTGGCAAACTATAGAACAATTTCATTCTGATATCATGTATCCATTATATAAAAGTGAAATGACACTCACTCACTCGCAGAACTAAAAATCTACCGGACCAAAATCGTTCAAATTTGGTAGGTAAGTTCAGATGGCCATTTAGAGGCGCACTAAGAACGGATTTGGAAAAATTTCAAAAGATACGCCCAAAATCTGCGTTTTTTCCAGCGTTTTCTCAGATTTATCGAGAGCAAATGAACAGAAAATGTTCAAATTTAGTACAGAAGCTCAGCTAGGGTGTAATAGGGTTGTGTTAGAAGGAATTTGCAATAACGTCAAAGATACGCCCAAAATTGGCGTTTTTCCAGCGGTTTTTTGCTTTTTCTCAGATTTATCGAGAACAAATGAACAGAAATTGTTCAAATTTAGTACAGAAGCTAAGCTAGGGTGTAATAATATTGTGTTAGAAGGTATTTGAAATAACGCTGAAGATATGCCCAAAATTAGCGGTTTTGCGTTTTCTCAGTTCTTTCATCAAGTAATAGACAGAAAATGTTCAAGTTTGGTACAGAGGTTTAGCTAGGGTCTAAAAATTTTGTAATGAGGTGACATTAATATTTCATCAAAGATACGCCCAAAATCACTGTTTTTCTCAGCTTTTCTGCGTTTTCTCAGTACTTTGACTTTCTGATGGAATGAAGCATGCTCAAATGAAAAATGCAGGCGAGCGAAGCGAGTTCGCTGATCTCATTTTTGGACGATCCAGTCGGGGGTCCAGGGGGCGGAGCCCCCTGGCTAGACGGATATGACGAGCGAAGGGAGCCTGACGGCTAGTATGATATATTTTCGTTTAGACACTCTATAAAAGTTTGGTGAAAGGTAGCAAAAAAATGAAGGAATTTTCATGTTTATCATCGATCGGTACGATAAACTGTCGGTCCCGTATGATATATAACAGTCGTGAGGCTCATTGACGGCTTGAATATATTCAGGCGAGGTGGAGTTCCTGTCAGGTACTGCCCACCAATAAAAACCATACGATTATTACTATTTATTTTAAAATCAACAAATTCAACATCAGCATTGTTTGAATAGAAAATGTACAGGTAGGATGGATGTAGGGTGCATCCAGTGAGATGAGTGGATTGCTCGCAAGCTGCCATGCATTGCATCAAAATAGAAAGCCTCAAAAATAGAAGAGCAGAGCCAGAGAGCAGACTGGATCCATGAGGAGTGAGAGGCGCAGACGTGAGAGGCCTGCACTTCACCAAGGAAAGGTAAAGGATATTTTTGGAGTGTTATTTTAGAAGAGGACATGGAGAGATGTCTATATGTTTGTCCAGGCAAGTAGGCACTCGCGCCATCATTCAACAAATTCTTTCATAACTCAACTTATAAAAACTATACATAGTTCAAACAGAACTTTTCACGGTACAGAAAGTTTTCAGCTTATAAATGCACTTTATGAACCGATCAATGGCTGATGAGATGATAGCAAACTATCATTGCGTTTGTTTGAAAACAGAGTAAAATCGTATTAAAATATAATTGTACATAATTTTATAGTATTGTGTATAGTAAACCTTGCTCATTTTTTATTTCAAAGAGTAATATTTGACAATCTGGACTCGTTAGCAAAGATGATAAGAATACGATATTTTATAATACAGGGTGTTTGAAAAAGAACTCCCTAGTTTTAGTTATAAATTTAATGTGTAAATTAATGGAAAACTTCATCAACAAGTACATACAATGACAGAGGGAATCTTCAAGTTTTGTTCAACATCAGTACACTCCAACATGGGATCCATTTGTTGCCCTGCACAAGCCGAGACGAAATTCAAGCTCTCGCCATGTATTCACCAACATATCAGGTGTAACTGTCGCAGTGGCGATTCTTTCCCGTAAATGGTTTATGTCTCGGACTTTTTCACTGTACACAACATTTTGTATGTGTCCCCTAAAGAAAAAGTCCAGGATTTGTGGTGGCCAAGCAATTAAATTGAAATTGGGCGAGCTCTCCCTATCCACCTTCCCGGAAAGCGAGTGTCAACTGAAGGAACTGGCGCCGTCTTAAGGTCAAGCAGGTCTGCCAACTGCAGGTGGGGCAAAACTTGGACAGTTGTTGAATCAAACACCACAAACTAGAATAGTGTATATCACTTTTTACAAATTCTATGACACATCAAAACTAGGGAGTTCTTTTTCAAACACCCTGTATTTTCATTTTTCTTTGCTAAATAGATTGCAGCATTATTTGTGTGTTGCGGCCTGATACAATCACTGAGTTCTATATTTTTGGCCTAGAAAATTGCAACAAGTGAAGAGTGAAAACGTAAAACGTGTTCCCATTTTCAATCAGCTGCCCAGTGAAGAGTCGACCTTTTTTTTGCGGTGTTCTCTATTTATTTATTAATCATTTATTGGGGGCTGGAGTGGAGCTGAATTGGGCTGAAATTAGGGTGGGGTGCGTCGCTTGGCTTATGGGGGATGATGGGGTTTGTTCACCCCTGAGATAAGAGTCGAAATCGGAGAATAGAATACTTTATTAATTGAAATGGCGCTTTCAAAAATTGTAAGAGAAATATGAAGGGAAAATTAGCTAAGATAGAACAATAGTATAATATACATATACAATAGACTATAAAGTTTCTATTGTAATATTATTATAGACAATGTATCTCAACATTTTTTTCTGGAAAGTTCACTGAAATTTGAAGCTACGAGTTAGAAGAAGAGAAATGAGCAGACATGGTGGACAGGCGCCAAATAGCCTCTCCTAGAAGGCATTCAAAACGACAAGCTGGAAAAATAAACTCTCAGAATATTTTAGTGGACCTAGCTGTCAAAGAATTTTAAAGGCGATTCAGAAGCGGCCAGCATGGTACCTAAATTTAGTTCAGCAAAAATCTAGTAAGGACCAAGCAAATAAAAAATTTCAATTCAAGTTGTGAAATACTCTGCATGATCTCACACATTCCACTCCACATTCCATAGATCTTTTCGATTGTGATTAATAATCCAGTATTAAAAATGATAATGAGAGACGCAGTATAAATGAGCGTTATTGTAATTGTAATGAGAGTTCATAACCTAATATTATCAATAATAACTCTGATAAAAGGGCTAAGTCAACCACCGCATTGTACATAGAAATGCTGTTATGTGTTCGATAAGACTGAATTAAAAACCAGTATTTGATACTAAAATAAAACTATAGTACTATTTCTTGTATTGATATTATTTATAGACATGAAAGTTGCATTTCCTACGTAGTTACGAGAAACGAATGAGGAGTTACAGGACTTAGAAGCTACCACATATCAGGTTTTTCAATGGGAAAATAAAAAACATGGGCTTGTCTAAAAGAAAGTCAAATGCATGTTGTGAATTAATCTTTCATCAGGTATCATTGACCGAGCGAAGTGAGGTCTAAGATGCAAGACGACGGTTTGGCATTTCTCTTAAAATGTTTAAATGTTTGAATGTTTATATGTTTTTATGTTGCGCATCTACGGCGAAACGCGGTAATATCTTTTCATGAAATTTGACAGGTATGTTCCTTTTTAAATTGCGCGTCGACGTATATACAAGGTTTTTGAAAATTTTGCATTTGAAGGATAATATAAAAGGAAAAAGGAGCCTCCTTCATACGCCAATATTAGAGTAAAAATCAGACTATAGAATTATTCATCATAAATCAGCTGTCTAGTGGACTATTAATACTACCCGTTCAAAAACATCGAACATCTTGAAAATGTATGTTCCCATCAACGTTAGTAGAAAGTTGACTATTATAATACTACCCGTTCAAAAACATCGAACATCTTGAAAATTATCTTTCCATCAACGTTGTAGACAGTTGAAGCCAGACCTGATAACAGCGCTCACACTCACATTCCGGGACGACACATCACGGTACGATAGAAAAAAAGCTCTACGTTTATTTAGGATTTTTTCTATACATTTTAGATTGATAAATTATTTATTATTTTTTGAGAAAACATAACAACAGATCAATGTAACTTATTGAGCGCGAGGTCTACTGTTCACAGAACTACTAGTAATTAAATGAAAAATGAATTTCATATATCTGCCATGACTATTGATCCATTTTTCATATCCATCACATCTAATGCAGAACGTTACAGCACTCGAAAAAATAATATACTTTCCGTTATAAATAAAAATATATATCTCAGTACCCTTTTAAAATATTTTGTCACAACATGTTTTTTTGAATATAATTTTATTTTCATACCTTGAAAATGGCATCAATGTCCAAACAAGTTATGACAAAATAATTTAAAAGGGTACTGAGATTTATATTTTTATTTATATTAAAAGTAGCCCTGAAGAAAAAAGACTATACTTTTCCTTGCTTATCAAGTGAAATCCTTTATTGTTTTTCCATCTTAATTTCAACGGAGCTTGCAGATTTGATGCTTAGTGAGATCCGACTCCCCAATAAAGATTCAGTTATCTTTGAAATGTATTCGTTTCAATCATCAAAGTAGTGGCATCTCAATTTTCCATAGCTTTCTCACCCGATAGAGGAATTTGAATTTATGAAATTTGATTACTAGTTTCTAGTTTAGCCATAGGTTCTACTGTGATTCTCTTTAATTGATCTCCAACAGCCGACATCAATCGGCAGATCTAAATACAGCTAGACTTGGCAACGGTTGTGAGTAACGCAGGAATTTCGCTGTAGCCCAGGCTTTGAAGCGTACAATACAAGCTGGTGGGACGCGAAATGGCAGGGTACTCGGACTCAATTACACAAATTAACATTTATTCTTGAAGTTGTGTGGCAGAGCCCCTACTCTACACATCAGACCGCCAACGCTCACTTCAAATTTATTTTCTCAGCAATACTGACCGTTGATGTTCAAAAACATTTGTTAGTACTCTGGAATCGCCACTTGCAGCTTCCTGCTGCACACGTCATTAGTCACCGCAGTCGGGCCATTAACTAATAGCAACAAGTTGACCGTTGCATACTTCATCTGAATAAACAAGTGGCCGTTCAGGTCATTGGTCAAGAGCCCACGCACTAATTTGGGGTTTAAGCTCAATGAGACATTGCAAACTACCGGTATGAAACCGTTGGAGGTGATCACAGTGATTAAGAGAAAAGTTATGTACCCTCAAACTCTGTTGATGTATACACTTCAAAATTGAAATTGAAGATTTTTTCAAATTTTGAAATACAGTAGCCTAAATTAAAGAGTGTTACAAGCATGCAAAATACAACAAGCCAGTCAACCTATTTCACCTGAAAATATCATTCAACTGACATTTACACCCAACTTTCAAAACGAAACGAACTGCACAAATATTAAAATAAATGTGAAATGCTTTTTGTGTAGTTGAGAAGTTGATATTGTGGTAATTATTCATATCAAATGAAAAAGACTAAGAAATTGTCAAAAAACCACAGATTTATTGATACTTAGAAAGACCGGTTTCGGTTATTACACCATTGTCAATCTCAGATGAACTACGATAAACTACTGAGTTTATCAGAGATTGACAATGGTGTAATAACCGAAACCGGCCTATCTAAGTATCAATAAATCTGTGTTTTTTTGACAATTTCTTAGTCTTTTTCATTTAAGATGTGAAATGGATATTTCCAAACTCTAGACATATTTTTGTATAACATTCATTCAAGAATTCCTGTTATGAAATCTCAAGTCTAGCTTGCCTTATCTAGTGGATGGATAAATTTTAATGACAGATTATTATGATTTTGACACATTATTTTGGTTGGATAAATCATGAATTCGATGCTAACAGAGCTTTATCACACTTTGTACCACATAACTTCTACCCTATATTCTCTCTCACTAGAATTATTCAATATACTAATGAGAGAGAAAATCGATCGTAGTGTTTGTTTACCTAAGAACCCTGTTTATTTTACTCACCACTATAAATCTATATAATAATAAAGTAAAGAACTGGCTTATAGACGTACGGGATAGGAAAATTATGTTTGATGCATCATCACGTCTGAACTACTGGACTGATTAACTTGAAATTTTGCATATAGATTCTTAATTAACCGAGGATAATATAGGCCTATTTTCAATTCTTCAAAATTTCAGTTTGTCAAGTTATAAAATAGAACCTTGCGGAGCACGGGTTACCTGCTAGTCTACAATAATAATTTATATAAAAGTGAGGATTATTTTTCTATGGGGTCTTATTGATATTATTAATTTGATTTATTTAGTCACGCATGTGACTGAAATAAAAAAATACTATTTTATCCAAAATGAATTTCTACATATCTATGTGCAGTAGTAACATTCTTAAATGATTAATAGATAAAATGATTGGCTGTTTATGACATTGAGTCATCTTTTCTTCCAGATTCTTGTCGTCGACAATTGCACAATTAAAGCATTTAAACAGTAACTGTTGTAGGCGTTGAAATTGCAGGGGAAAAGTAGAAATGAATTCGGCCGTCAGTCGCTGACCTCTGGCGGGCGCCTGCGTACTGGCATTGGAAGCGCGCGCCCGCCATTATTTTAGACGCAGTCGCGTGGGACGATCTACAAAAATGTCTCAAAGGAGACCATCATCGAAAATACGAGTCCACCGCCCAAACACCATTGTGATCAGTATTCAAATAATGGGTATCATGCTGAGCACCAAACAATTAGCATATTATGATAGATGTTTTTAATATTAGTAGAAAAAGGAAAGCTTAAATTCACACTATGGTTTCCATTGAGATTTAATTCCATTTTAAATTGTTACATATAAAATGTATTAAGCTAGGCTACTAAATAAGATACAAGAGGCGTATACACAAGGAATGTGGAGATTGAAAGTTAAGGGTGGCCAGTGCATTTCATTACTTCACTATCCATCAATTTCAATCCAGACAGTGTTTTAAAGATTAACATTATTAGTTGAGTGACCTGATGAAAAGCACTGACCGAAATTAACTTGCCGTGTCTAATTTTCCAGTCTATGAGCCACAATAATTCATCAATAACTTTCAAGACAGAACAAAGAACTGAAGTATTGCATTCAAGAAAGTATTAAATTGTAAAGATTTAATGATTTATCTACAAGACATAGATACGAAACTGACCGAAGGAGCGAAGTAATATATTGTTCGATATTCCCTTTGCTAGAACAAACCATCATTACAACTCATTTCTTTATAAAACCTTACGACTGTTTAATAGCTTGAATAAACACATTGATCCTTTTTCGAACTCATTCAATGAATATAAGAAACATTGTGAACTGAATCTATCATAAGACGCTCGTTTTTGAGATGAATTGTTTTGTAAACTCTGGCTGGAACTCTCCTAGTTCAAGACTTTTATTTTTCTGTTTAGGCCTACTTGGCTTTTTGTTTTTTTAATTATTAATTTCTTTCCTATAATCTTTAAATTGTAATTATTTTTTTTCATTGTATTTTTCTCTAGAATCTTTGAAAAAGATTGTTTTATCTTTTCTCTTTTCACATTTTTCTTTATAAGAATGTAATTAATTTGATTATTTCAACTGTGTAAATGCTTTTTGCTTTCTTTTTTATTTTATTTACTATATTTCATAATGTTAAATTGTTGTTTCATTTACTTGTGTAAATAAGGCTCTTTATGGATTTCTGTAAGCCTTTGTATGTAAAATAAATAAATAAATAATTAAAGTACCAAGATTAAATTAGATACGTGAAACTATTCCAAACTTTGCTTCATAAACAACTTTTTCCTCTTTTCTAATAATTCTAATACATTTGTATCAATGTAAATACAGCATAACTAGGGTTACAGTATTCAATTTAAATATTTAAAATAATTGAATGAATTTAAATTGTATAACAAGATGAATTATCAATATTATTGATAGTGGAATAAATCTGTTTGATAACAATCAACGTTACTGGTGGTATTCCTGTAACTACAATTGGCGAGCACTGGCCAGTTGAAAAATTCAATCGTGTGCTGGTATCTTCTGCATCTGCATTGGCGGCATACACTTGGCTGACAAGCTTTGCGTTGTTGGCTCCGCTGTCTTGGACGTCCCTACTCGTTTCACTCTTTCATGGGCTATTCAGAAGTTTGCGGGCCATTTGCGACGCTATTAATAGAGAGCTTAACTCTGTAGACGGGTTCGATTGTCAGCAATACTACTCACTAATATAATATAATACTACTCACTATATAATATAATACCACTACTCACTAATATACTTGTACAGAATTGTCCAACTCTATATTTGTTCTTAAAACAATAATAATTGACATGACCTACTCACGAAATTGATTCGTTTATGAGTAGATTGTTTTTGATGTTATCGTCCTAACTTGAAAACAAGACCTTTAATACGTTTTACAATGTAAGTCAATTACTCAATTAACCTCCAGTTCGGCAGTTTCAGAAGATCAACCTTCGTCATTGGTCCCCAATTTCATGTTGATGGACTGTTATAAAAAAATTACAACTGTAGAACACATATCGGCTTTCCTGCTGGTAGACTGTTAACTTTGAAAAAATAAAACTGTCAAACCTATATTTATTTTATTTATTTGTGGATATAATAACAAATCATATAAATATAATCGGGAATGACCAACAGGCATGGCCCAACTCATTTCGGCAACTCATAAATCCATTGGTCCCCAATCAAGGGTTTTGAAAACAAAAATCAATTTCCAACTTCTAAAATACAAACTTCTAATTTTTTTTCTAAATTTCAATACATACAATCAAAGTTTATAGGATTGGCTGAGTTCCAACTTCACCCTAACACCCTCCTTGAGAATTGATAATAGTTGCAAAATCAACTGATCAATCTAGAAAGCTACACACGTTACAATCAAGAACTTTCAATGATTTACCCGATAATTGTGCTGAGTTTGTTAATATGCACCTGTTAAAAAGAAATTTAAAAATTTGGTTGAATAATTAATTACACTTTAGATGTAACATAATGTAACTCATTATTAATGTATTGTCCTGTTGTAATTCATTCTGTTCTATTTTTTGTATGTAAGTTCAGGTTGACTATATATTATAACACTTTTTAGATTTTTGAGAGCTGAGCCAACAATTAATTAATATCGTGATAGTTTCAACTCTTAAGTAAATTCTGTAAGTGAATTTAACAGTGTAATAAACTGATAAGTAAATTTAACTGTTAAGTAAAAATAAAGTTCACTGATATATGTATATTTATATTTGAATTTACATGTTTTGTATAGTACCTTGTCAAGCAGCCTCTTTGAGGTTCACTTAAGTTAGCTTATTTATTCAATAAACGTTTTTTCTATTCTATTCTATAACCCACGATCAATTGTTGACAAATCATTTATTAAAAATCTGGAATAATCACGTTTATGAACACAACAAAGTGAGGCGGCGAGGCTAGAGCGAATCAGAGAAGGTAGCTGAGTGTTGAAAATAATTCATGAATCTTAAATGTCTTCGCTTCCTTCTACCTTCAACGCTCCACTATGTTTAGACCCTTACACCAGTCATGATATTGTTGAGCAAATTGCGAATTTATTATTATCGGATCGCATAATTTTATGAATCAAAAAAGGATTCAAACTACAGAGGGAAATAAAATTGAAAACAGTAGGCTATAATATTATGATGTTGGGCCTGAAGATGCCGATACACCATGGCAGTCCCTGATCGAACCTAACTAGTGAATAAATAGTTTCTAGTTTCAAGATTGAAAAATAGTGTACCCATTCATTATAACACAGGTTTTGGAGCTTTCTTCAATATCAACTGTGAAACTATCATAGATTTCTAACGGCCAAAAAGGGCTTATTTCTGTATTTATAAAGCCATTAGAATAATTGAGGGCGTTTCACTGTGGAGAAATTAAAAAATGTGAGTGAAGCATACTTTCGCAGATACTTAAAGCATTGATTGCAAGATATAGTAAATTTGATTTCTTAAGTATGATTATAAATGTACGCGTATTTGTAACTAGTAATATTAATATTTGTTTATAAAATAGAATTATAGTACCCTTTGAAGTTAATAATAATAATATAATAATAATAATAATAATAATATAATAATAATAATAATAATAATAGATTAATTACTATAATTCTATTTTATAAATAAAAAATTGTTGCCCTGAATTCATGCATTTTAATAATATTTGTTTATTTCTAATTCATGGCAGTTTGTCAACTGAGTATAACTGTGAAATGAGAGCCAGAAAACGACATTGGATGAATCAACAGCTTTATTGTTGAGACAGATGCAGTTGTGGTAGCAACTCCATTGATTTAACCTTCAATCACAAATTGTGCACTCATCTACCAAACGAAACAACTTACTCACTGGACACTCATCTTCAATGAACTATTTCCCTGAGATAAGAAGCTATCTATTTGAAAAATCACATACGTTTTCAATCAGAGTGAGTAAGGAAATAAAGGTCTGTATTGTTGGCAGCGAATGAAACAACAGAATTCAAAACGGATAACACAGATCTAATATTGTGCAAGGTGGGAGATGAAAGCTACATGAAATATTCTTTTTTAGAGAGAGTGAATGAGAATTTAGTCACCACTAATCTCAAATCTACAAACAATTATGATTTGTAGAGTCTGGAATGGATTTTTATATTGATGGATTAATGGTTTCTGGACGTGCTTCTACATTTTATTGCTTGGAAAACGACATTTGATTTTAATGTTATTATATTTTTACGATATTGTATGCATTAAATGGCAGCACAATTGAAACATCAGATAACGCAATCCTGATACCATTATTATTATTTTATCTACCAATGTTATATATAACATCAGTTTTATTTGTATGGTAAAGAAATTGATAAAAATAGATGATAGAAATTTATCTGCAGCAATCAAGTTCTTCATTCTAACAAACAAATGAAGTAATTATCAACATAATTAACGTATACTAAATACAGGGAGCATAAAACTGAAAATAAAACTTTGAAATGAGGGCAGAGGAGAATGATTTGAATTACACTCGACTCTACATATTTCTTGCATAGTACCTATTCTATGAATGTCAAGTGATAGCTTGAATTAAAGACAAACCTCAAGCGTGAGGATATTGAACGAAAACTTGATGGAACAACGGAATAAAAATTTAGATGGAAAATAAGTGGAAACAGCTGGATAAACCTCCCACGAATAGGAAATCGCAGAGGATTTGGGAAGAGGACCGGATGCATCTGGAGAACCGGAAGTCGAGACCATAGGGGTAGTTTGGCAATACCTATAAGGCACACACATTGAGAGAGGAGACACCGGAACAGATATGAAAAGATTTAGAACGACTTCCGCTCTTGTCTCATAAATTAGCTATAAAACCCAAATGAAGAACTCCTATAGACTAGGGATCGTTTCACTATTGATCGATTTTTTATAGCAAGTCGTCAATCATTTAACGACTTGGGGGTCGTACAGACATTCGATTCATAACCATTCAGCAAAGCACCACAATTGAATTTGCGATCCTAATAGAAATCAATTGAGAAATTTCAAAAAATTCACAACAATAGTGCAGTATGAAGTGTGTACATTAGTACAAGAACTCATGAATATAAGTAGGCTACATTGGAACTCAATAAAAATAACTATTTTTATTGGATTATAAGTCTCAAGGTATTTATCGAAACAAACTCCTTCAGATGAGCGCCAAATACAACACACTTATCGATCTCAATTTTTCATACTGTAGGTGTAAAAGAATGAAAATTGTGAGATGAAGATTTGCACATAATGACATGGCATACGTTCAATTATTCATTCAGACCTTGGTATTTTCTGTTTGTATTAACAATGAAATTATAAGTACCTATCTAGTTGATGAGATGCTACATCTACCTACATTGAAGCCTACATGACAGCTCTAATCGACAAGAATAAAAAACAAGTTTCATGTAGAAGAATTTGATGAGAAACATAGAATGCATGATATGATACTTATACTGAAATTAGGTCTTTTGAGTTCGACATCCTACGTTAAAAAATAATTGTGGGCAGAGTATTCATTCTCAATGCTCAACCATTTGCTGAATGAACGGCTATCATTATTGCAAAGTGGGAGATAATTTATCGTAGCAGTGCAAAGATAATGAGATAATTTATTAAAAAGCTCAACAACTTCCACAAGGATTGAAACACTTGATGTCATCTTTCTCGTTTTCAAAAGGCCTTTGAAATGATGTATTACACAATGGGTGTTTACATTCAAAATATTTGAGTTACAACCCCTCATTTCTTAAAAAACGAAAACTTCAATCAGCCGCCATTTTGGATAGAAGTATCATAGAATATTTTTATTGATGTCATCTTTCTCGTTTTCAAAAGGCCTTTGAAATGATGTATTACACAATGGTTGTTTACATTTAAAACATTCTAATTACAACCCCTAAGTCACCCCCTTCTGAGGGTTTGGAATTCAGTTGTACGTCAAAAGGTACAACTATTTGGTCAAATATTTGACCAATAACTCATCCTGAAAGTTACAGTATTATATATCTACAACAGTCTCCAATTTATTGAAGGGTTCCCATACATATGACTTACTCTGTATAATTAAAAATGTATGGACACTTATTGAATTACATTAGCTTTCAATAATAATCATAATGTATGATCATAATGACTGTTTGGAATTAACAATAATTATTATGTTCTCCACATTTTGGTGTTGTAACTCAATTAAGCTGAAGGTCCAGTCATATTCTATGATCATACGTTTAATCAATATAACGCAAAATTCTCATGAGTGTTATAATCCCTACGAAAAAAGGTTGAGTCGGAACATTTTGTCATGTTACGATAGAAAACTTTTCTAAAAAATTAACATCGCCGAGAGGATTTGGAAAATAAAAAGATTAAAATCGATTTATTATATTTTTTCAACTAGACCAGAAAATCAGAATTTCAGAAAGCTTCAATCGGGACCATTATTTCTACTAAACATTAGCAGGGAAATAATAATTGAAGATAATCTATATAATAAGAGAGAGTAGGGTTGTGTTTTTTCGTGTGTTCGTTTGTTCGCATCAAAACATGTCAACTTGTGTTAAATATAAAGAGAAAGGATAGGATCGGAAAATGTTTGATATTGAGGGAGAACACGTCATGCATTGGGAAATCCCTTGACTCGCAATGACGTCACCAAGCGACCACTACCCTTACCTTTTTACAAGAAAATGTCAGACACAGTTATGAATACTTATTACAAACTTATTCGATAAATCATTGAAATAACGCATTATGGTACATTTAGGGTATTGTTTTAATTATCTAAATCATCAATTATTGCCAAAGCATGAGAGGCGAGTGGAAAAATAGACCGCTATGATCAATTTGAGATAAATATTCATTTCAAGTCAACTGAATACCCCTATTCATGTTGATAGGGGAAGACGTTTCTTTCAGCTACTAATCAAAATTCTCTGTGATGGAAGAAACATACTTTATTCTTTATTAAAAAAAAATAATTAAACAATCAAATGCATTCCAAAAAGCAAATACAATATTGGTTCCTAATTTCTAATATGTGTTCCCTATAGGCTACCCTGTGTGGGGACACTTGAATATGTATATTCAAATAATAAAATATTTATATACAAATTTAAATATTATATCATCATTTAATATCATACTTCATCAACCTTCATCTAAATTCATCAATAAAATTCAAGTTTTAAAAATCTATAAATTGGAATTGAGTTTAACTGAACGTTGAGAATATTTTTGCATGAATTACTGTATTTTTCACAACCTTCATTTATAATTAGGTAGTTTTCAGTTAGGAAACGAACACACGTGTACATATTGTAAACAACCGCGTGCACAAATACATATGTGCAAGAATACGCATTGGCTTTTTATGGATATAATTTATTCTCTTCAGTAATTGAATGCTTAAAACTCAGACTCAAACCGTATTTGTTCTGATTTCACTCTATTTGGAAGACAAACAGTATTGTGTGTTGAATGTAATAATAATTATTCCCCATACATTATAGTACTCCTCCAAACATCATAGTGACAAATATAACCTAAATACATAACAAATAAAAATGACGTACGGTCCATTAATGAGTGTATACTTTAAAAAATAACGTTACAATATTGCTTCTATGTATTATTATACATTTCAGAGAACATCATTCAAGGATCATTGAAAATATTGCAAGTATCACAAACAGAGCACTCTCAAACATTCTGAACACTGTATTTGATTAGCAAGATTGTGATAGGAGAGTCGTTAAAATTCAAACTGTGGTGATCCATCCACGATTCCTTCTCTTCAGATAACTGATAGGGAGGAATGAATGATTAGTTCGAAATGAATTGGACAGAAACTCCAAGTATTGATAGATGTTGCGCAAGTTGACTATCAAACAGTGAACTAGGGGGAGGGAGTATAAAGTCAAACCCAACACCCCAACAAAAAGGAAGATACGTTTTAGAAGAGCCAAACAGTGAAATTTTCATGAGAATATCAATATTCTATCATATAAGAATAGGCAAGTGATCATATAATGATTCAATCACATACAATGTCCCACAACTTTATCCATAAAACAAGAGGGTTGAATGAAAAATACCCTACTCCATAATTATGTTGAACTCTCGATCTGAAACGATGAGCCATTCTAATTGATATATGCCTAGTACTTTCAATGCAAAATTGTTCAAATGAACAAAACAAAATCATCATAGTGATCCAATTTTTAAATTTTATATTTTATCATCCATTTTACTACTTTACAGTTCCAGTAGGTTGGAGAGCATTCCATCACTGGTCTACACCCACTGTGTTAGCCAATGTTGAGTTAGGACAATATTATGATTATTATAGATCGATCTTTATGATTTTATAGATTATGATTTTTATAGATCGAGGCCATACATGTTCTAATATGATATTTATTTATTTATTTAGCGTATGGCAGATACACAACAAATATATAGCTCATGAGTCTCAAATGCCTACATATACACTTTATATTTCCAAATTATTTGAGATGTTGTGTAGTTCTCGGCCAGGAGAACATAAGTTTGTCTGCCTGCCATCGTTTGCTAGTCCATTTTTCTAATATGTATCATGATCTCATTCATCTATTCATTCATTCTTCATTGTTCCCATTTATAATTATTTAAGTTGACTTTTCATACATAGCTAGAGCTTTGCTCTATCAAGTGATTTAATGTGAAAATTATATATAAAACTAAACTTATGCAACTTAAGGTCAAAAGATTTCTTTCTTCTTACCTTGGCACTGATTTGGGAGGACTTCGTCGGGCGGATGCCATTTTAGAACAACACTACTCAAACAGTTTTAGCGCGTTAACAATTTGTTCATTTGTAAAATAGAAAGTTTATATTGAATTTAGAGTTTTTTCAATTTAGTTTTGTGTTTAGATGAGGATGGTTTGCGGGCACTTGTTTAGCACGAGTGCGTTCGTGCGAACTCCGACCGAGACGCAATACGGACGACGATGGGTCGGTAGCAGACGACGGGAACTTTGACACGACTCAGCATCCTGGCCACGGGGCTCACACTCGCCCTGCTCCATCCGACCACAACAACACGCTGTCTGCCCAGTTCCGAAGTCATCTTACTAGATACTAGATGCTATCCTGCTCCTCTACACAACTGGACTCCTAGTCGACGAGAGCCTAGAACACATTGACGACGACCATGTTCCACCACTTGCGTTCTTCATTGTGATACAGGGTGGGGATCGATCTCCTTCCCCCTCCACACGGCGCCGCTATAGATCGACTCTGCATCTGCGCATCAAGGATGCTGTGAACCCCCTTCCGCCCCCACCCACAGCATCCACCCCATCACAGATACTCTCCTCACACTAAAAATAGCGCCGCTGCAGAAAGGGCAGGTGAACATGCGCGTGCCCCAAAATCAACACAAAGAAACAAAGACGATATCATCGGTAAACTTCTTCTTCTTGTCGAAGTACGCTGCGCTTTAAAAGCTGCCCTGCTTTTGTCCCAAAATGAGAAGAAAATATGTTCTCTGGTTACCACCGGACAAAGCATTTCCAATAATAGTAGTAGTAAAAAATTCACCTTGGACGATTGAGTGTTCTAACATCATTCAAGGTTGATGTGTTATACCGAAAAAAGTACTGTCGTGCTCCTATTGAGTGGTACAATAGACTTGAAGGACTGTTCAATCATAAGAATGTAATTTCACTATTTATATTTTATAAAAAAGGTTTATAGAGGAATAGAGGCATATAGAGAAAAAAAGAGGCATAGAGGAACGTAAATTTTCGAATAGAACTTACAACAGAATAAAGACTGAAATTTCAACCTTCAATAAAAATAATTACCGTAAGAACGATTCTAAAAAGAAATTCCTAGAGCCAATTTCAATCAGAAGCAAGAGAACCATAAAAGAAAACCTGCACATAGGACCTCCTGGAAGGGCATAGAATGCCAGCATGAAGGAGACATTTCTTGGCCTACAAGATCAGGAATTGCATGAGATCTATTTAGCAGCATATAAGCCTATAAAAATAAGGGCGAGTCACACGCTCAATCACAATTCATCGAATTGAAGACAAGAAGTTCAATTACTGCAATCCCCATCAATTGCTTTGATTGGCTTTGAAAAATCCCATCATGCTCTTTTAGGAATGGTTGCTTTAGATTACATTGAAGTAAGTAAGAATTTGAATTCTATTTTACAACTCTTAATGGCAAGTATTTTTCTCTCTATGTTCTTTTACCATTGAACATTAATTAAAATCACAGCCGTTTTATAACCATACATATAATGAAAAGTAGAGTATAATATAACTTAATTGCCCATACATTTTGTACTGAGACTGGTTCCCATAGTATATTTTTGAAGTGAATAATACTTATGTGGATTCTGAGATCTTTAGATAGATTTGCACAAGAACATTTGTAGGCTTATACTGAACGAGCGTATCGAGTATCGAAAAAGTTGAGAATCGAAAACTTTTGCGATTTTTGAGAACACATATTCTTGAAACCTCTATACAGATCAAGATCGCTGACAAATTAAATATATGATCACTCTTCGTTCCTTCTGTGGCTAACAAGAATTTTCTCAGAAATACATATTGATATCAAATATACATATGTTACGAATATTTTTTAAAATTACTTATGACATTATTATTATAAACAGAATTGAATTTCAATATCTAAATCACTCCGATAACTATTTGATTAATATTGGCATTTTGGTAGAGATTAGATTATTTTTATATAGTTTAATTGTTTCTCCACAGAAGTACCAAATAACCAACGTTAGTAGACAGAGGCTGGTCTGCCTACTGTCTACTAACTTTGCCAAATAACCAGTTCACACATTCTACTATAAAGAATGCACGCAACGATACAATTGCTAACTTCTAACCAGAGCCTTTAGTATGGGCGCAAATGTACTTCTATGGTCATTTTTTAATAAGAAACGTGGAAGACGTCTTTATCCCTTCGTTAGGATTATTATGAGGAGAAACGCAATGATGACAAGTCGAAATCACAGGAATACACCTCAAAAAAAAAAAACAAGATGACCGCCAAAAGTTTCAGGGTTTTGTTATATTGCTTGTATTTTGATAACCGATCAAGATATTCCACCGTTTTTTACATGAGGATATTTGGAAAGCATTCATCTACAATTTTTGCAGCACCGGACTGGACAGGTCGGCTAGTCGGTGATCACCGACGGCCCTGGGCCTCAGGGGCCACTGGAGCCCCCCAAAAAATGATTGAATAAAGAATTAGAAAAAAACAACAAATCCTTGCAGAATCTCAAGGGCTTTGTGAACCATTAAGACCCGGGGGTGTAATCTATACTCATCTTAAGACTCAGTTGCTCCCTGAAGAGAGAATTCAGGGAGGGCCCTGAAGCCCTGGACTGGACCATCCTTACTTTGATACTACTTCATACTTCTCTCCTTAGTCATGACCGAGCTCTGGGTTGAGTGTCTGGAAGTGGACCTGACTTGGTCCTTGTCATAGGATTTGTATATAAGTTATGTCAGAAATACACTTATTAATACTGTAGTCCTAGACTACAGCTACAGTCCTGTAGCTACTGGACTATGTATATTAATAATATACACTTATTAACGTTTGTTGACTTAGTCGACATATAAAACAATTTAAAAAAGATATTTTGCACGTTTTCAAGATGGCCCGCCATTAGAAGCATCACAGTTTCAAATGGTGTTTTTGTTGGCTTCAAAATATTCTTGTAAATTGTAGAATGGTGACTCCACTAACCACTTCTTAATTCGTCTCCTGAAGCACCCGATGTCCAGGCTTTTCACTCCATCAGGTAGAGCGTTATACATCCTCAAAACTAGCACCGGAAAACAACTCTTCTTCTTGCTCACCCTGGAGAAAAGTACATTTAATTTCATTCTTCCTCTAGTGTTATAGGAGTTTTTATCAGCTCTTCTTGCCAGCAAGTGATGGTTTTCTCTTGCATGCAACAAGGACAGCAAGATGTATTGATTAAACACAGTGAATATTTCTAGCTCGACGAAGGACGAAGATGGACCGGCTGAGTCCAATATCCTGGGTAATTTTTTCTGGAGGAGTAATACCACTTTACAGGCAGGTGCATGTCCCCACAACTGAAGACCATAATTGATATGGATGTGGAACATGGCAATGTATATTTTTAAGCGCAAGTTTTCTTTATTTACTATTATCCGCCACAATTACCAAACAAGAACTGCTCTGAACACAGGTATCATCACTCCTAGACTGCTCAAAACATTCACAACAACATCCTCGCATTATAAAATCAATATGCTTTTCCCTAAGCTACCAGAATTTATAAAAAATCCCGAAAATAATAAAATAAGCCATCTCAAGCAAATAGTCAACAAATGGATACTTAGTGTGAATCGTGGGGAAATGGAGAATTATATAGTATCAATTTATTCTGATCGATAGAGGTCGAGTAGTGTGATAAGATCGCAAGTATACAATAATATTAAAAATTAATATAGAATATGAATAAAAATGAAAATAAAACATAGAAATAGGGGTGTTCAAATGGATTTATACGAAATTTAATGTGTACGGTGTGTTGAGGGATTTTGAGTGTGTTTGGAATGTCTCTTTTAGGTTTAATTTCTTGTTGTATCCTAATACCATTATCATTTTACGTCTGTAAGTAATATATATTGTAATTAATAATTATTATTGCTATGTTTCTTTTATGTTGGTAATATGTTATGATTTAGTGCTTATTATTGGTTGAAATTGTTTTGTTTTTCAATATTGTATCATTGTCATTAGTGATGTGGATCGGGAATATTCCCGGTGGGTAGGAACTTATGATTTGGCAATATTTCCGGGAATATTTCCGAGGCCAAGAAATTTTGGGAATTTATGGGAACTTAAGGGAATTTATAAAATTGTTCTAAAAATGATTGAAATTGATCAATCCAACTCATATTTTACATCAATATAATCAATAAATCATCAATCTTCTTCATATTGATCAAGCTCAGCCACATTTTACATTGATATAATCAATGAATCATCATTCTTTGAGCCTGTTTTTGCTCACTCACTCACTGTCTTTTAAATACTCGTATAGCCCAGTCAATGAAAGTTTATAGAGGGAAAATTTTGGAACAACATTTTTGACCCCGTAGCTCTTTCAAGGGTAGTAAGGTGGTAAACATATCAAAAGTCCTCACTACTACCCCCAGTGCTAAGGTGGTGGGGGTGGTTTGAAAGTGCCATATTTTGTTTTTTGCATATATCTCGAACAATATGCGCCTTTCGGAATTTTTGTCGAACACAATCATAATATTAAAGCTCACAAATTATACTACAAGTTTCATTTCCAACATTTTTCCATATCTCTCATAGTTGTCTAGGTATGAGCTCTCTAAGGTATCACATTTTGAAGAAAACCCCTTCCGGCTCCGATTTTTTCATCTTTTTGGCCTTATAACTTTTTAACGATTCATTGAAAAAATCCGTGCTAATCACGGGCTCATAGAGCATTATATTCTCTTCAATTTCATCTATGGTCTCATTATTTTACGCATCTCCCAACGATTGATGCAGCCGTTATAGTGTTGAGTGTGAAATATTCAGTTTAACAACAATAGATCAATATTGTCAGGGAAATTGGGAGGGAACGTTTGGAACACAATATTTAACTTCGCAACTTTGTTTGAACTACTTAGAAGGTGAACATATCAAAAGTCCTCATCCCTACTCCTTGAGCTTAAGGGATGAGGGTACCGTAGCTTAAAAGTTGCATTTTTTCATTTCTGGCTGACACGCATGTAACTGGGAAACAATGCATTTCAGCGACATGGCTGAGTAAAAATGAAGCAAGATAAATTTCCTACAAGTTTTGTACAGTGGAGTTTTGTGATATCTTCTTTAGTTTTTGAGATATTCACTTTTAAAAGTGTAAAATCTTTGAAAAGACAGTTATTCTTCCAACTTTTTGCACTTTCAAGGCTTATTACTCAACAACAATGCATCGAAAAAATGTATCTTTAATGTAAAAATGTAATCTTTCATTGACTGGACTATATGAGTATTTAAAAGACAGTGAGTTGTAGAGCATTCAATTCTCTTCTACTTAATGTATTATTTTATCATTTTATGCTTTCCATCAATTTTTATAGCAGTTTTAGTGTTGAGTGTGGTAGGAGTGAGGACTTTTTATATGCTTACCCCCTCAATATCCTTAAAAGGACTGCGAGGTAAAAAATTGGGTTCCAAACTTTTCCCTCTATATCGTTTTGAGCATTTGTTGCCTGGACTAGTATCTTATTACAAGTAAAGTGAGCCTCAATGACTCTTGAAAGTTTCTGAACTGTGGAATTATTTTCTTTTTAATATTGAATTAAACTCGAGAATGCTCCTTGTTTTAGTTTAGCCTATTTTGCTGTATTTTATAATTTCTAATTTTTGGATTTATATTCGACTCTAATCTTTATTCAGGGGGTCAATTATTTTTGTGCGGAGAAATTGAATAAAATCATGCAATGAAAGTTAAATTACACTCAATACTTTGTTGACTTTGTTTACCTGATTTACAGGCATTTATTAGTTAGTAAAAAATCTTATTCAACTTGTAAGACATGAAAGTAGCATGATAATAGTGGTGCAATTGAATGATTTATTGAGTGCTCATTTTTCCTTTCAGTCTATGAACTTCAAATTACTGTTTTCTTTGAACTTACTACAATTTATAAGTTATTCATACTTATATTTCTTACATAAATCTGTTGTATAACAGGTGATTGAGACCATGTGTAACAAAAAACGTATTTTTCGGTCATTTTTTATGAAAGAAATCATAAATTTCCTCAAGTTCCCATAAATTCCCGGGTATTTATGATTTTTGGGAATATTTCTTTTAAATTCCCTGGGAATATTTCCTCGATCTTAAATTCCCGGGAATTTTTATCATTATATATTTAAGTATATGTAAATGTAGAGAACTCGTTCCTCACACACAGGCTTTGCCCATGTGAGGTACCTTCTTCAATTTTTGTATACATACACATTTTTGTATGTATATTGTATAATGTTCGTACTTTTAAAGAAGGAGAATAAAGATAATTTCAATTTCAAAAATACCTCCATCATATGCTTCCTGGGGATCAAAGGCCTTAGTCGTCTGAGAAGAAATATCACCCTGGAGAGTTTCAAGCAGACATTATTGATGTGGCTACTCCAGCCAAGTCTAGTATCCAGAGTAAAGTCCAAAAACTTCACTTATGTAAGGCCACTTGGCTAGCTCCGACCAAGACTGCATATGGTTTCCTGCGTTTTATTCTCATTTAGCATCAGTTCGTTGTTGGTGAACCACTGCTTGGTTTCTTCAAGAATATCCGCAGCAACCATTTTAGAAATATATGGTGCTATGTCTGTTACATCGTCAGCAAACATTGGGATGTTCCCCAGAGATCCGAGGCCGTTGATAATCACCAGGAACAGGAGGGGGCCTATTACTGAACCTTGAGGCACTCTACCATTGAATTTCCAGCGAACCTGAGTTTTCTCCATCAAGTGAGTGAGTATTTGCTTCCTATCAGATATGTAGGATCTGAAAGTGGTGAGAACTGGACCAGATACTCCATAAGCAGCCAGTTTCTTAAAGGTGTCTGCCCACTGCATCGTATCATACTAGGACCGGTATAGGAACGTGACTGGCACGTAACATGAATACCAATGCCCACTGCTTCGTATCGACAACGTTACATACGGGTTATATCCGTGTTTATAACGGGTAAACAACGCGTATGATGACCGTGCATACCCCTTCCACTGGCGCACAGAGCATGACTGTTCATTTGTGTAATATTTGCTCAGTGAATACGTCGTCCATGCTGGTGTAGCAGTTTATTTATTTCAACTATTGTTAGTTCGTTAGTTCAAGTGAAGTCAGTTGGTTAAACTATGCCTTTAAAAAAGCTGTCTTTAAGGGAAATAGCAGTGATTGCCATTATTTTGGATGAGGAGAAGGAATGAAAGCACAAAAAGTCTACCCGACGCTATTGGATTCATGACTCTCTAAGGAAACTAAATATATATTTTTTTAAATTTTCATATTGTTTGTTGGAAAGATGAGCTAACTATTTAAAGAAATAAAATCAAGGAATTTTATTTACATGGTTGTGTCATTTGATCGGAAATATTCCTCCATGCTATGCCTTTCTTCAAGAAAGTTTCTTGGTAGAATCCATGTACTTGGGATGCTGTAAGTTCAACAATAGCTCGTACTTGCGTACACATTCATTCAAGTTTTTCATCATCCGTAGCGCGCACTTGTGTATTATTCCAAGTCTAGCAATGAACTATTCTGTATGACTTCTGCTACACATATATCACATACGCTATACTTGTTATAACCGGGTCTACAACGCGGTACATAAGCGGCTATACACCGGTTGTAGAACGGTACGTAAACGGAACGGAACCAGCAAAATATTCTCACCGAGAAATTGTACGGTGACCAGTCATTGCACGTTCATATAAACGGTACGGTTACGGACCGGTATAGTGGGCATTGCCAGGCAATGATGCACGTTTTTTGTTGCATGTGCCGTTCCTATACCGGCCCTAGTTTGATACGGTGCCGTGGGCAGAGACCTTAAGAAGTATATCATGTGAAACATACTCAAAAGCCTTACTCACGTCCGCCAATGCAAGAGACACTGAGTCACCTGCCTCAAAGGAGTTCAGAATCTCCTGAGCCAGCTGGGATACGGCGGTGACGGTTGATTTCCCCTGTCGAAATCCATGCTGTGCATCTGCAAATAATTTTCTACTCACGAAGTAGAGCACCAGTTGTTTCTTCATGAATGCTTCAAATATCTTAGCTAGAACTGGAATTATTGAGATTGGCCTGAGTATAGCTGCCTTTGTCTGATGGGTTTTTCAGAGCCCAGGAGAACCCAAAGCCCTGACAGAACCCTGTCTCGAGTCAAGAATTCAGATCAGTGCTGAGTAGGATGTGCAAAATGATTGCTTTTAGCAGCTCAACTGGCATGCCATAGATGACTTGGGTGATTTTACTTTTGAAGCATTTCACCATTTGGACAATATCATTAGCAGTAACTGGATCCCACTTTTAGAAATTGGTGTTTTTACCTCTCTGAATTTGGAAAATTCCAGCAGTTTTGTTATCTGGTATAGAATCCACTATTCTTTCAACCGGTTGGATCAGAAACTAGTTGAATTCTTCAAGACTGGCAGTGACTTTTGACTTTTGATGACGATCCAGAGACACCTCTGACCAGGTCCCAGGTTGTCTTGCACTTGTTACTGGTTTGATTGATCACATTAATTTTAGCCTCTTGTTTTGTCATGTCCTCTTCTTGCCTGCAGTTTATTTTCCCTGAGATAGCCTATTGCACATAGTATTATCTATGTATAAGTATTTATTTCTATCCTCTGTGGTAAGGCTAGCCTTGCTTTGAAAATGTAGAGTCAAGAATATTTTTTAACGTAAGTAGCCTGGGTGTATACCAGGATTTATTTTGCCTTGTATTCTGGCGCTGAAGACTGTGTATCTTACGAGCTTTTAAAGGGAAAACACTTTTAAATAACTTTAGTAATTCTAGGTCCAGTGCCTTTATACCTGTATCAATTTTTTTGCCTAATAAACTTAATCGATTATAATAAAAAATTTCGTGACAAGAAGGCTACAATGGCATAAGGCTTGGACTATAGCCCGGTACCGTTCGTAAGTAATTTCTTATATTATGACATACATTGAACATCTACATAATTGATTGGTAATAAAACCTCACAGCAAATTTGAACAATTAAAGATTATAGGCTATAAACGAAAAACAAAAGGCGTACTTACGTAGCATCCAAACAAGTAGTATTCTCCCGAAGAATTTTCTCCATTCTACAGTTATTATAAGATGATGAGGCTTTTATCTATCATTGGACTATCAACTAAAGTTGTAGCAATAACAAGCCAATTGTTTAAAACTTTAAAATCACATAAGATTAGTGTAGGCTAGTTAAAATTGAAAGTTTTAAAACTTCACGTTTTTATAACATTACATACACATTATTTTGTTCGTTACTGGACTTCACTCAACTCAAAACGAAAACCTGAAATGTTTTGTTGATGCATTTTTACCAACTGTCAATCACCAGGATTCTTTTCTTATGAAAAAATGCTTTCGATCCAAAGTAGGAAATGATTGAGAGGAAAAGGAATTTATTTGAATAATTTAAAACAAATCATGTTGATTATTTGAAAAAAATTGAAAAGTATATTCTCAATATTCAAGCGATGATTATGGATAACGTAGTTGGCTGCGCTGTTCCATCTGTGTATGTGTGTGACTTCTGTGTTCTGTCTGCTCCTGCTGCAGCTGCAGAAATTTTACAAAATTTACGACATATGACAGTGTTTTTAGGTGTTATTTTCTGAATTATCTAAGAAATTTTCGTATTTTGATTTAATAGAAAGTGTAATAAATGTAAATGAAAAAGCCATAAGCTGAATGAAAAAGACATTTACCTATGTAAGATCACTCTTTCAAATAAGCTATCAATAATAACCTATTGGATAGAGCCAGTGAAATTTACTTGTGTTGTTCTTTTTCTCAAGTTGATGTTGATCTTTTGAGCTAAAACCAGTGCCAGTCTTTATAGGCTTCTTAAACTGGTGATCAAACTTATCAAAGGTAAGAATATATAGTTCATCTTTTTCCAAAGGTAAAAATAGGATTTATGCTTATTTCTTTTACTGTATCATTCAGGTATTGACCACTGTTTCTGCTCCTTGGTTTAGATATATTCTTTTCTTGAACTCTTGAATACTGTACTGTTTAAGCAACTGTTAAGTATTTTATTTATTACCATACCTTAGTAAATAAATTACCGTAATGGCAACTTAGGCATTGTTGTAGAACATTACATTGCGGTACGGTACAGGTTGATTGCAATTATTTTATCTACAAGTTACAAGGCAAAGAAATCCTCCTGGTTCTATAAAATTGTGAACAACAAACTCCTAAAATGGTCACTCTGCTCACTAAGAGAGTTGAGTGTTGAGCCTCTATTTTGGGGATCTACCAGCTCAACAACATAAGAATACAGCACACACTGTTTAGCCTATTTTGAAAAAGGGTCGACAATCCGAGGGACGGATTCGACCCTCAATGCCAGTTTATGCTGCCAGCGGCCCTTATAAAATGATGCTTTTAAAAGTTACAATGAAACCACTAACAAAAAGTTAGGTACTTTATCAGTTTGAACATGTCGCTTTTCTTAAATATAATTTTTTATTTTAGAGTCAACTTCCTAACTTATGTTTTAGCTCTAACTGATTTGGGATCAGTTAGATTCTCATTTGATTCTGATTCTGATTCTGATTAGCTCTGATTCTGATTAGATTCTCATTTGATTCTGATTCTGATTTTGATTCTCATTAGCTATTGAGGTGCTGGGTGGAGAAAATTTACAATACCGGAAGGTAGGATCATTTTGATTCTCATTAGCTATTGAGGTGCTGGGAGCAGAACATTTAGAATAAAGGAACTTAGGTACATTGCGGCCCGCCACTATTAAATTGAAGTTAAATTTGGATCTCACATTAAAAGGTTAGGCACCCCTGTTTTAAACGTATGTGACAGAAATTTTCGACACTGCCAATCTTGAAATCTCAGTTCCTGGAAACAACTTTAAGTATTAAAGCATTATTTTACTGTTCAAGTATGTGCTGTACGTAAACTTTGAGTTGAAATACACATGTATTGTGTATTTCAATACACATGAGAATGTGATATCATGAATATAATGATTTGTTGAGTTGAATTAATTTTGTTTGTTGAGATTGACTGTATTAATTTTGTATGTTTTGTTTGTTGAGATTGACTCGGTGTGGGGTTGGGCGTCGCCGCCGCTGCGACTGCAACTGGCCGGTCTAGCGCGCTCCAGGATGGGCGACATGGTGGGTGGGGCTGAGCGGGTCGGTGGCGGGGGGGACCAGGGGGCCCCCTCCCCCGCCCGCCTCGCCCACACCTCCGAGAAGCACCCGCGCGGCACCCTCACCGAGCTCAACGTTCTGCGGCGTCATCGCGAGCTCTGTGACGTCGTGCTCAATGTCGGGCCCCGCAAGATATTCGCGCACAGGTTGGTTTCTTTCAAATTACCCACTATAATTATTAATGAAAAAGAACGATACGCTCAACTGAATTGGGATTAGATTATTCAATCCAATGATTATCAAATTGCACTTGTTTTGTAAAGTCTTGCAGCAATTATACAGTCTTGCAGGTCTTGTCGCGTATACAGGACGTAAATTCAGAGTATTTATTCAATCATTCAGAATTACACAGGAAAGTACCACAGGCTAAAACGCCCAAAACAGTTCCAATTCCAAATTTATACAACAGTCCAAATGTAGTTAGGTTATGTAGTATTGATGAAGGAGCAGATTTTGAGTATTTGTGCATACTCAATTGATGAATTTGAAGCACATTACGAGATGAGTTAGGCTGCTCAGTATTATTATGTAAGCTACATATTTTCATGTAATTTTGCTATCTAAAATAATTGAAATACAGGGTGCGGCAGTCAATCCCGCATTTTTGAAATAGGTGTAAAAAATAAACGGACGTAGATATCAAAATTATATTCATAAAATATTTTTCTACATTAAAAAGCATTTAAGAAACATTGAAAATAATCACTGTTTGAAAATAACATCAGCAAGATGGCGGCCTTCCCGAGTACGGCATTCGCGCAGGCCATTTGCGAAGCTGTTCATAACATCACGAAGCATAGGCTGAGGAATTCTCTCAATTTCTAGCCGGATTCTTGCCTTCAGTTCACCAACAGTATGAGGTCTTTCTTCGTATACTTTACTCTTTAGGTAACCCCACAAGAAAAAATCACACGCAGTGAGGTCTGGTGAACGGGGCGGCCACGGAACCGGGCCATTGCGGGGAATCACTCGGTTCGGAAAAACTCCGTTAAGAACATTCATGCTCACGCGGGCTGTGTGACTTGTTGCTCCATCTTGTTGAAACAATGTTTCTTCATTCATTTCATGTTGCCGAAGCTGAGGAATGAAGAATGTCCTTAACATTGTTGAATAGCGCTCAGCATTCACAGTAACAGATCGCTCTCTTTCGTTTTCAAAAAAATAAGGGCCTATGATACCCGACGAGGACATTGCGCACCAAACTGTTACCTTAGATGAATGGAGAGGTTTTTGATGTAATTGTTGCGGGTTCTGGTCACTCCAATACCTAAAGTTCTCAGCCTAAGAATTCCTCAGCTTATGCTTCGTGATGTTATGAACAGCTTCGCTAATGCCGTACTCGGGAAGGCCGCCATCTTGCTGATGTTATTTTCAAACAGTGATTATTTTCAATGTTTCTTAAATGCTTTTTAATGTAGAAAAATATTTTATGAATATAACTTTGATATCTACGTCCGTTTATTTTTTACACCTATTTCAAAAATGCGGGATTCACTGCTGCACCCTGTATGACTTGATTTAAATAAATATTATCGACATATCCAAATACCACTTCCGTGGGTGGTAAATTGGACGAATAATAATAATTGACCGTTTTCACACTTACACAGAATTGTCCTCCGATTGGATAATTCACACATTCAGTTGATTAGCAGCCAATCGAAGGACAATAATTCTGAGTGTCGGCCGATAACTGTAAAAGTGTGAAGACGGTCTATTGGGCGCTGGGTTCCATCTTCAATGAAATTCAGTGAAAATAGTTTAAGTTTTTACAATTATTCACGATCTCTTGTACAAAGTATTTTTTCTCACAAATAATATTCATTCTCTTCCAAAAATACAGAGTCTGTCACAAATGTTTCAAGACTGATTTTTTCCTGAGAAGTGGTGCGTGCAAACCAGTCCCACCAGCTGGGTGTAGTCGAGGCTGGTGTCAGCTTTTAACAGACTACAGCTGGGAATTCATCCAGCCTCCAAAACTCCGGAGTGAGCAGGTGGTGCTTGTGATGTTGGTACCTTCTTTCCTCGGTCGAAAAAGTAGAGAGTCAAAAATGGATTAGAATTTGGAGCAGCGTTACACGATCAAATTTTGTGTGAGACAACCGCTTCGGAGACATTGCTTATGATACTTCAAGGAAAAAGTCATGTCACGGTTCTCGATTGGCAGAAACGGTCAAAATTTGGCCGCCAGAACGCCCGTTCAGGGAGTCCTCAACCAGTCGAACGAACAATAATGTGGACAGAGTTTGTCAGTTTATGAATTAAGTATATTCAGTTCTTGACCGGCAGTCGCCAGACATACTTTGTCAAAGTTTAAAACAACTTAAAACACAAATAGCTTGATGGCTGCAGATGGTTCGTTCTATGTGGCTCTGTAGATGAACTGCGATTCCAATTAAATGAAACAGTCTCAAACTGTTCCACAAGTCCACTGGTTTTATCATTTCTCAGTGAGTACAGAGGGTAGCTGATGACTCTCACGTCACGACAACAGCCTACAAAACTTCCTATACTCCAGCTCATGAACACAAATCCAAAACCAAATACAAACCGTCACGTTAGTACTAGACTGATTGGCGATGAACTGGGACTCGATCACATAACCAGGATTGTGTCAGAATTTCAGAATTTGGTCATGAGCAACCACCACGACAATGTATGTACCTGTTCACACATTGAACGTCGTTACTGATACTTTGGCCAAGTTGAACATCACTGCATCCACCATGCAGACTTGACTTAGCTCTTTCCTGATTTTTCCTAGAGCCAAGAAAGGAAAGCGATTTGACCAAATCAAAGCAGTCCAGGATGTCGATGAGCAACCTCAATAAAAAAAATAATAGCATTCTTCAATGTTGTTTTCCATCACGAACTGTTTTTTATTAAATCACTTTTTGCTATTAAAAAAACGACTAGCAGTCAGATGACTGATCTGACTGTTAGTCGTTCTTTTTAATAGCAAAAAGTGATTTAAAAAAATAGAATTCTACCCGAGCAGCTCTAGGAGGACTTCCTATAATCAATGGAAAAAGCGCTGTCAAAATGCTCAAGCAAGGGTTCTACTTTGAAGAAAATTCATCCAAATGACGATTCCTAGTCTTCAGTCTCATCATATAGAAAGTATGGTGTCATTAATTATGGATATCTGACACATCTTCACATCTACAGATGGAAATTAATGAGAGATCGCATTAATTTCCATCGTATTAGAGAGATCGCATTAAATTTTTATTTTTGTTCAATAATTATTGTTACATCTTCACATCTTAGTATGATACCTAGATAACACCTAGATTACCTTCATCTGTGAGTATTTTCCATAAATCACAATTTCATGCAATTACATTTTGATGCAATGTTCTTTCGAGATCACTGTTTCAAGAATGATAAATACTGATTACGCTTTATTGGGTGGTTGACATTAATTGATATTGAATGTGGTTTTTACAGGGTGATCCTCTCAGCGTGCAGTCCGTACTTCAGAGCAATGTTCACTGGCGAACTAGCAGAGTCGAGGCAAACCGAAGTAACAATCCGTGATATTGATGAAGTTGCTATGGAACTACTAATCGATTTTTGTTATACCTCGCATATAGTTGTAGAAGAAGCCAACGTACAAACTCTATTACCAGCAGGTAAATATCGGGGGTTTCATAATTTAAAATAAACTATATAGTAGTTGTTTACTTGAATCAGGTTATCACTGAATCAATTGAATATATTCACTAACTAGAAGTTGAATATTGTAAAAAATCTAAATTATTTGAATGAAATGTCTTATTTTCTGGAGGTAACTAAGGGCCGGTTTCCAAGCTCTGGATTTTGCCAGTTCTAGACTTTAAACAGCTGGAGTCAGAAAATTGGCTTACCGAAACGGGGCGTAATCGTAGTCAATGTTTAAATTAAATTTCGAAAAACTAGAAAATTGAACACAAAATGAAGAGAAAATAGTGTAAAGTTTCAGCTATTTTGAATTACTTGGGAATGTTTCACTTCGTCAAGGGAAAACGTTTTCAATTATAAAAATGAGAAAATCATAGGAGATTATCATAAAAACTACGACTACACCCTGTTTCGGAAAGCCAATTTTCTGACTCCAGCTGTTGAAAGTCTAGAACTTTTCTAAATCCCGAGCTCGGAAACCGGCCCTTAGAAAGTTGATGTATTTGAATTGTGCGTGAGTACGTACATTATCAACGTTACTACACCACTGTTGATCGCACCTCTAGGCTTATCATAAACCAGACTTATTGCGATTTCAATCTTGTCAACCCTCGATTGAGCACAATTCAAAGCATATCAAAAAGCCTTTCTTTATAGTATCGGCACTATCGCCTTGTATTGAGCGTGAATATTTGTTGTTTTAAAATCACATTTATTTCAAATTACATTTTATATTTGATAAAAAATTATTGGTAGTAAATTATTTTATAAAGATAGTATAACAACTAACAAGTGAAGGTTCTATTAAATGAAAAAGACTAAGAAATTGTCAAAAACCACAGATTTATTGATACTCAGAAAGACCGGTTTCGGTTATTACACCATTGTCAATCTCTAATAAACAGAGATTGAGATTATCAGAGATTGACAATGGTTTAATAACGTTTCTCACAGATTTATTGTTACTTAGAAAGACCGGTTTCGGTTATTACACCATTGTCAATAACCGAATGTAATAACCGAAACCGGTCTTTCTGAATATCAATAAATCTGTGTTTTTTTGACAATTTCTTAGTCTTTTTCATTTAATAGAAACTTTACTTGTTAGTTGTTATACTATCTTCATAAAATAATTTAGCTTACTACTAATAATATTTTATCAGATATAGAATTTTAATTGAAATAAATGTGACTTTAAAACAACAAATATTCACGCTTAATACAAGGCGATAGATAGCTAAATTATTTTATGAAGATAGTATAACAACTAACAAGTAAAGTATCTATTAAATGACTAAGAAATTGTCAAAAAACCACAGATTTATTGATACTCAGAAAGACCGGTTTCGGTTATTACACCATTGTCAATCTCTAATAAACAGAGATTGAGATTATCAGAGATTGACAATGGTTTAATAACGTTTCTCACAGATTTATTGATACTTAGAAAGACCGGTTTCGGTTATTACACCATTGTCAATAACCGAATGTAATAACCGAAACCGGTCTTTCTAAGTATCAATAATCTGTGGTTTTTTGACAATTTCTCAGTCTTTTTCATTTAATATTAATAATTACCACAATATCAACTTATCAACTACACAAAAAGTGAAAGTAAAGGTTCTCTTTTCAAAATAATATTTTTTGACAATATTTCTTTGAAACAAGCTGCTTTGTTTCTTTTATGGTTTGGTTTTTTCTTGAACTATCATGAAAGTGTAACATGTTATTTCTAAGCAAATTAAAACGTTTTATAAACTTCCTCGGTAGTTCAATAGGTTCTTCAAAGTATGCTTATTTGTCTTGATAAAATATCCTTTCTTCACTGTTGAAACCCAGAATACAAATCACACTCAATTTTCGCTTCAAGAAGGTTTATTGAAGTGGACTCAAATCAATTCAAGTGGATAGCATAACCTATAATTTTTATTCATTCATAACTCTACCTTCATTGTATTATCATTCATCCCATCATCATCACCTAGGCTTAAAATACTTCTAGAAAGTCGCCTTTGTAAAATAATAAATAAATATATTTCATTCCATGTTAATAATTTACATTTACAATGTTAATGGTGAATATTTTCTTATTTTCCAGCATGTTTACTTCAGTTGGCTGAAATTCAAGAAATATGCTGCGAGTTTTTGAAACGGCAGCTGGATCCATCCAATTGTTTAGGAATTCGTGCTTTTGCAGACACACATTCATGCCGCGAATTGTTGCGAATCGCTGATAAATTCACGCAACACAATTTCCAAGAGGTGGGTTCCATACTATTAAATACAATCATCACTAATATTGTAATTTGTTAATTGTTGAATATTCTATTAGATTCCATCATTCAATTAAATTATTCTATTAAAAACTCTTGTATAATATAATATGAATAAAAAAATAATCTATGTGGATTTTTTTGTGTTTCAGGTAATGGAAAGCGAAGAATTCCTATTGCTTCCTGTGTGTCAACTGGTTGATATAATTTCTAGTGATGAATTGAATGTAAGGACTGAAGAACAAGTATTCAGTGCAGTGATGTCTTGGGTTAAATATAATGTATCCGAAAGGAGACAGCATTTGTCACAGGTGAGCTATTTTATTGTATTTTCAATTTAAAGTATTAAGTGTCCAGTTTGTTCATTATTATTATCATTGAGTATTATGCATTATAAATAGTGTCAAGACTAAGATAAAATGATAATTCACAATAATCAGTTGAGAAAGACTTGTATGGACTAATTGAAATTAAATGTATTTTCAATTCTGTTTTGAAATCCGTACTATCCTTCTCTCTGATATAATAATTGATATCAATTGGTATCTAATTGAAGAACTTAGCTCCCATGTAGGAGGGACGTTTTTCAAAGAATTGTCTTCTATGTTGATGAAGAGCATACGTTCTTCTTATGCACTTAGTTCTTCACATAGTTTTTTTATGTTTGTGTTCAGCACTTCTCTATGTATTCCCGGCTACACTGGGAGATGTAGAAAATTAATACCTTGAATTCTTAAGAGACCATCGATATTTCTTGTCGATATTACAAAACTACATCCATTATAGTACATTAATGACGATATAATTATCCGCTTATAAAGTTTCTTTTTCTTTTTGTTTCTTCCAACATCATTATTAAAATCATAACACTTGATACTAATGTACAACGTACAAGTAATGCACAGCCACACTCATCATTATATTACCCGAATCAATATTATTATAGTAATCAACATTATAATAGTAATCTTTCTTCAACTCCAAACATTTACATTTTTCTTTCAGTTTGATCGATTCATTCATATAAAATAACCTAATCATTAAGCCAAATAATACTGTAAAAGTTATTTGTTTCAATGATAAAATCTTTCTGTTATTGTACTATTCTTTGAATGAAAAAATCTTATTCATTCCATTTTCATTTCAAAATTCTAGAGGTCGCACCATGCCTGTAAAATTATAATGTCGATTCGAGTATTTAAATATTAAGATGTGTGTAGTAGGAGTAAGAGTTGCAATTTCCACATGATTTTTCAATTTTATGTTTGAATAGACTGTCAGAGAAGAAACACTTTCAAATTCTATCACAAATCGGTGACGCAAATTTAAAAAGGAAATTGATAATAAAACTTTTCAGTAACTGTTAGGCTGGTCACACACCAATTAGTCAAGACAAGACTAGTCACGTTTAGTCACAATACTTCACATTGATGCTTATGACACAACACACAATTATTGGACATGCACAATTATGGACAACACAATTATTTAATTAATTAATCAATTATTTAAATTTAAATTATAAATTATTTCAATTTAATTATTCAATTAATTATTGGACAACACACAATTGGTAGGACACAAATGATTAGTCATTGCAATTAGACATGACTCCATGTCTATGTGAAGTATTGTGACTAAACGTGACTAGTCTTGTCTTGACTAATCGGTGTGTGACCAGCCTTACTCTCATTCAATACTCACATTCAAGGTTGTAATTAATTTTTATACTTCTCATTTGCAAATTATTCTTGAATATTAATAAAATTAATAAATTATTCATAAAATTCCTTCAAGTAACTTGTAAATATTATACAGTATTATACTTTATCACGATTCATTTTCAGGTTCTACAACATGTGCGTCTACCTCTTCTTAGTCCGAAATTCTTAGTTGGAACCGTTGGCTCTGACCTTCTAGTACGAAGTGACGAAGCGTGCCGCGATTTGGTCGACGAGGCTAAGAATTACCTGCTGCTACCTCAGGAGCGTCCTCTCATGCAAGGACCCCGAACTCGGCCCCGAAAGCCCACAAGACGGGGAGAAGTTCTCTTTGCCGGTGGGTTCTGTTCAATTTCGTGTTTTATCATTGTTTTCATCCGTCTCTCCTTTTCTTGAGCAGACAACAGTACAATTGTGATTTTTCTATAAATTCTCTTCATACCTGCATATATTTTTAAATCGTTCACAAAATATGCTGAAACGTTAGAAAGGGTGAGGGAGTGAACTTGATTATTTTATTTGCTCTTCTATAAATTTCATGATACAACTTTGCAATGTGCACTTTATTATCAAAGGAATTGATTGTTATTTTTAATCACATTTTATCGCTGACTCAATATTCGAGAATGTAAGCAAAATTCATAAAACAAGATGTTACACAACAATGGAATTAGAATTCACAAGAATATGAAGAACCGTCCCAAGATAGCAGATTTTGAAAATTCATTGTTCTGAATTATTGAAAAAATCATTTTAGACATCATATTCACTAAACAATTTTTTCGGCTAAGTTACCAACATCCCTGTTTTTACCAACCAATTCTTCTGAAAAATACCTTCTTCCCTTGAATAACCATATTCACCCTTTCACCTCAAAAATCACGTTTTAGCTTGGTTTTAGAGATATAATTATAACCACTACAGTACTACAAATGAAAACATTTTATTAGATTCATTGGATTTAACAGCAATTAAGTTATCTTCTATTGAAATGTTGATCCAGTCACTAGGTGAAAAAATAACCTTCATCGAAAAGCACAATAACTTATTACGGAAAACGATGGTTACATTGGTTTCTGTTTCATAAGAAAAGGTTTAGTTTATATCCTATTTTATAAAACTGCATTGGTGCTGGAGTATATGTTATTTGCGGTACACAGTGCATGAATACCAAAGTGTATTATGCTTTTTATAAATCCGTGTGCTGATTCTCAGGGTGGCCACCTACCGGGAAAACCAGGAGAACCTTGAATTCCTCATGATTTTACTAACTGGTAAAAATACCGTGAATTCCTCATGAATTTTTTTAATTATTAATTAATTTTTCATAGGTTTCAATTAATTTAGTTAAGAAGTGTACATAACAATAAACTCAAATAAACAAAAAATATGGCTAGCAATAATAATTGGCAATGTTTTTGAACTACCTAACTTAAAAATAAAATATCTAAAAAACATCGATTTTCTTGTCATGTAAAAAATTAAATTTTTGAGCTTATTTGGGAATTAAAATATGCTATTTGCAATTCGTCATGGAAGATCAAACTGAAGATTTCCATAATAAATTCTTTACGAATGTATCTTGTTCCTCAAATACCGGAACTCTAACTGGAAAATTTGAAATTTCACTCTGGAAAACCGGGAATTACTCATGATTTTTCTATTTTAAAGTGGGTGGTCACTCTGGATCCTGTATGTTTACCGATCGATATATTTGGCAATAGAGTGTATTTTTTGCGGTAGACAGTGTATTATGGTTTTATAATTATGTATTTCATATTTTCTCAATATGTATTTCAAAATAGATAAATAATTCCGTGTGCTAATTCTGTAAGTTTACTGATAGTCTTTAGCAATGAATTTTATTTTCAATTCTCAGCATATCTAATGGTGTGATTGATGGTTTCAGTTGGTGGGTGGTGCAGTGGCGATGCGATTGCGTCGGTCGAGAGGTTCGACCCGCAGACGGTCGACTGGAAGATGGTGGCCTCCATGAGCAAACGGCGCTGCGGTGTGGGTGTGGCCGTCCTCAATGATCTCTTGTATGCTGTCGGTGGCCACGACGGACAATCGTATCTCAACAGTATCGAACGGTAGGAATTCGTCTGCTCTAATTATTTGTTGACTCAATTAAATCGGGAAACATGTAGCTACACCTGAAATTTATTGTTGATCTTTATTCATTCATTCATACAATACGTACATCATCAAAATGATAGGGAGTGGTAAAATAAGGTAACCTTGTATTATTCCTCTCCCAAATTTAGATAAGGTTACAGCATAGAGAAACAATAGCGTACATAGATATCCCATGGTATATGGCGTTTATGTCGCAACTTTCACTGTTAACTCAAGCCGATTATTGTCGATTTTTACTGTTTTGTTGAGGTGAGAGTGTATGAACGGCACAATATGAGAGACTGCCAGCGTCACACAGCTTCACGGGAAAGAACTACGTGGACTATCGGCTTGAGTTAACGTTGAAAATTGCGACATAAACGCCCTATACCATGGGATATCTACTTATGCTATTGTTTCCCTATGGTTACAGTTACACATAGTCCGAAATAGGTTGTTCACAGTCTTGTTCTCAAAATTTTCAGTCCTTAAATATTTTCACAAAGTAAATTTTCAAAATTTAGATGCTTCAAAACCAAACATAGAAAAATATTTCACATTATTAACTAAAACAATAGGAAATATTCACATATTAAAGAAATAATTTTGAAGTAGTACCGAAAAACAAATTTAATTCTAAAAGCACAGCTGATAATATGAGAGGTTCTGAGAGATCTTTAGGTTGTTATAGATGATTCAGTCAAAGTGGAGAAAAAGTTTAAAATTCAGTGACCTTATGGGGTCCGAGCTTTCTCTCATGAATGAATCATCTATAGATTGATAGATCTTTTTAAATCTTTTAACGTCAAATAATGTGAACTAACTGGCAAGCCGTCGTAAATTAAGAACTGGAGCGTCGCAAACCCAGTTTGCTGGGTTGCTCCAATATTGAATTTCATTTCTATCACATCTATCGTATAATCCCTACCATTATGGATGTGATAATTAATGACAATCTCTCAGTACGAACTTATGTGGTAGAGAATAATTTGATTATTTGCTATTGTTGCTCATATATTGAATAATTAATAATATAAATTATAAATTAATTATAGAATGAATAACCAGATACAGGAATCTTCTCATCACCAGTGTTGTAAGGAAGGCACTATACCAGAGACATTTCAATCATTTAGCACCAACATTATATATAATCTACTTCCTGCAAACTTTAAACAGATTAATCATCCTAGAGAGTTCAAAACAATAGTACACAATTGGTTGATGAGCAAAGGAAGACAGAACATAGAAAACATTATTTCAAACAACAACTAACCACCTAATGACTTACTAAACACTAACTAATAAATAATACGCACAAAAAAAACAAACAACCTACTCTAGAACATGGTACGCCATAGTGGAGTAGGTCAATTTCCACACAGAAAAATTAAACAAGTAGAGGACACATTATACAAATTTTTTGTAACTAACTATTGTATGTAATTTATCCAATATTTTGTGTAATTAATGTTGTAGTTTTAGTTTTTTTTTTGGGAAATGAACATTTATTTTATTTATTTAATTAAAAATATAATATTTTTTATTACATAAATCGTATAATCTCTCACATCATGGCTATGATAATATTATTGACAATCTCTCAGTACGATCTCATGTGGTAGAGAATTATAGGCTCATTTGAAGAAATTATTTAAATATTCAAGTTTTAAGGATTATCGTCATTTTTGGGGTATTTAATCGTCATTTCTCATCAAATTATCATACGGATCTATTCAGGTAGCAGGAAAATCTCTTGTATGATTTATGTTGTATGATAGTATTCGTAGGATGTATTACGTGGTTAAGTGGTAGAGTGGACATTACTGTCCAAACTTCGCCACGTCATCAAATAAAAAGTCATTGTGCCAGTTGCACAAAAGCCGGTCAAGTTTTAATCGTGATTAATTTCACGAGAAACAATGAGAGAAGCCGTCTTTTCAAAAAATCCTTCTCTGATTGGTTCTCGTGAAATTAACCACGATTAAAATTCAACCTGCTTTTGTGTAACCGGGCCATTCTATTCTATATTGAATGAAACTAACAATTAACAAGAAAATAGAATTAACAAGAGCTCTGCTCACTTGAACAGCTTAACGCCAAAAATTAATATGAATGAAAGAAGAAGATTAGAAGATGACATTTTGCGTAGCGTGTTTTCTTATCTCAAACTTGTCGAGTCATTTTATACAATTTAACACAAAAAATCAATAATGACATGCGTTGTTTTTAATGTTATAGGTACGATCCACAAACAAACCAGTGGTCATGTGACGTGGCTCCTACAACCTCGTGCAGAACCAGTGTGGGAGTCGCCGTACTCGATGGCTTTCTGTATGCCGTTGGCGGACAGGATGGAGTTCAGTGCTTGAATCACGTTGAACGGTAAGCTATCTTGTTGCATCCATTATGATTAATTCATTAAAAACATTCATCTGTAGAGAAATTGGCCATTTTATTATCGAATCAGACTAAATCAACGCAACTGATGTATGTATCATCAGATACAAATAAATAGGTTTCTAAAACAGTATCTTTACTCTATGGTATTATTCGATTTAAAAACAAATTGATTAACTAGTGTCATGATTTTGTTATCAAAAATAATCATTATCCAACCTCAGTTAATGATGTGTTACTTCTCCTAGTCTAAGTTTTCTTGTCGAGTCTTGTTTCTTGTTTTTGACAAATATTTAAATTGTCTTCATAATCAAGTTGTTATGGTGATGATGATGATGATGATGATGATGATGATCCGTACTATTTTCATTTATTTAATCATTCAGTATTACACAACTTCCAGAAAAGTACGAAAGGCTTAAGCCCAAACGGTTCTAGTTATACGAAATTTATACAACAGTCCAAATGTAGCTAGGTTATGTGTCACTTTTACATGTTCGAATTACACATTCTAATTCACAATCCGAAACAATCAAAAAGCATTTTACAATTTAAAAATACTTCTAGAATGAATTAGGCTAAATCAATTAACCTACAGACAATTAGAAAAGTCCAAACTTTAAAGAAACTATATTCTACTATTGAGTAATGCCAGCCAGAATAGCCGATACGACTAGGCGATACGACTAAGGCGTTGCTTCCTGTAGTCTGCTAGTGCAACCTGGACGTGAGTTCGAATCCTGCCGAAGGCATGGACATTAGATCATCTCATAAAAACAACCTCGTTTTTTCCATTACCCATGCCCAGGCAAAAAGCTCATGTGAGCGTCATCCGCAGTAACAAAATATATGTATCATGTGATAATGATTGTTTATGAATATAATTAAGGACTGAACATTTTGTGAAGTGAAGAACTACAAGACTTAACCAATTTTGGACTATGTGTAACCTTATCTAAATCTGGGAGAGGAGTAGCACAAGGTTACCTTATTTTTCTCTCCCTATCATTTTGATAATGTACTTACTGTATGAATGAATAAAGTTAAAGATGTACTGAAATAGTTAAATCAAAATAATCGAAAAATCCATTGCGTTTTGATTACTGTAATATTCTTGTCCAAAGTATTTTATAACTATATGTATTAAATAAACAATAAATACAACTTGGGCTATTGAATAACGCATTTTTGTACATCACTACGATTCGCGTGATGGCGACGAAAGCGTGATTTTTTATCAGTAGTGAAATAGTTGTCCTCGCCGTTATGCGAATCGCAGTGGTGTACTCAAGGCTTGAGAGTGATAGAAAACCGTTGAGTTTCAACTAATATTTGTGTCTATTTGATTAGTGACAATGATTTCATGATCATAGACACCTGAATCCTTCAGAGATCATTCTTGAATAAAATAGAATCTAAAACATTTCAGTTTCTACAGCTATAGATGAATGTAATAAAAGATTATCCACATTTTAATAGAATAAAATTACTTATTGAATAATCAACTAAATTTACTAAAATATTGATTGTTGATTCATAATTAATACGTAATCATTGTTTGGAATTTCTGACATTGAAAGAGGTATTAATTTATTTAATCATTCAGAATTACACAACTTACAGAAAAGTACCACAGGCGTACGCCCAAACCGGTTCCAATTCTAATTTATACAACAGTCCAAATGTAGTTAGGTTATGTGTCACTTCAACATTCTTAGTTACACACTCAATTTACAATTCGAAAACGCACAAAATTAAAAAAGTACTTCTAAATTGAATTAAATCAATTAAAAATATTTAAAAAATTCCAAACTTTCAAAACACGCTATAACATCTTGAGACCGAAAAGAAAAACACACTATTTAGAACTTATCACAATAAACAACAAAGTTAATTTTACGTATTTCAAAATGTATTATAAAACTCTCTTGTCTTCTTGCTCAACTCCTATGTTATGTTGTATTGTTCGACTGCAGATACGACCCGAAAGAGAACAAGTGGGGCAAAGTGGCCCCCATGACAACGAGGCGACTGGGAGTGGCTGTGGCGGTGCTGGGCGGCTACTTGTATGCTATCGGGGGCTCAGATGGACAGTGTCCACTCAATACAGGTATATCCTCATAGATAACCATTCATGTACAGGTATATCCTCACAGATAACCATTTATGTACAGGTATATCCTCACAAATAACCATTCCCACTCCTAACCATTCTCACTTATTCATATGTTCTTAGTTGGAGCTTAAAGCTCGTAGAAAATAGAAACAACCCGACATATGGGAAGTATGATAAATTATTTCTCCAAAATTGTATGAATACAAAATGTTAGTCTTCATGGCTTTAGAACTTTTGAACTGGCTTTATCAATTTTTATGAATCTTTATTCAGAACAAGCTTTCGCTCGTTTGGCCCAACCCCAGCCTAAGAGACTGCTCTGTTTTAATCTTACGCTTTGATCCATCAACAATTATTTAGCCTCTCGTTTTAACAATCTCTCACTCTTTTATCTTCCAACTATATTTTTTACCTCTCGTTACAACAATTTCTCAAGTTCTATCTTTTAACAATTCAACCTTTCGTTTTCTTTGAATCTATCATATTCAAATTGTGATGGCCGTCAAAATCAAATCCAGTTTCTAGCTATGAAATACAATTTATAACAATAAAAAGATATATAACTTTTACAAACAATTTTATCTGCTACTTGTCATCAACTACTGTTGATGTTCAATTTTCAAGTGGTATGTATGTTGCATTGGAGCGGTATGAACAATACAAATCTATATAACTTCAGCTACTCCAACTACTGTTGATGTACAATTTTCAAGTGACATTTATGTTGCAGTGGAGCGGTATGATCCTCGTCAGAACAAGTGGACTCAAATGCCTCCGATGTCGACGAGAAGAAAACACCTTGGCTGCGCGGTGTTCAACAATGTGATCTACGCGGTGGGGGGCCGCGACGACTGCATGGAGTTGTCTAGTGCAGAGCGCTTCAATCCTCTTGCCAACTCGTGGTCTCCTATCGTCGCCATGACGTCACGACGAAGTGGGGTGAGTTTGAGTTACATCATTCGAAGATGTCAGTGATTGATTGGTTGGTTCTCACCAGAAATAAATTATGATTGATTAAATTATTGTTTATACAGGGACCGGCATATTAATCTGACGATTCTGTAGTAATTGTTGTGTCGACACCACTGTCATTGAAAAGGTGGGAATTTTGTACATCGACAGGTCTATTTCAGTAGCCAGTATGTCGTGGTCAAGTGAACATCGAGCGTTTGTGATTGAAGCTTATTTTTAAAATAATGACTTAGTTATTTTAACACATCGTTTATTTCGCAGACATTTCAATTTAAATCGACACGCGCCTGTTCCCAGTAGGAATACGATATTGCTGTGGGTAAGGGATTTCAGGAACACATCGTCTGCTTTATAAAAAAAACCAACATGACGAAAACTGACTGTGAGAACGCCTGAAAACATTAACGCGGTAAGAGTAGCTGTTGCACGGTCTCCACGACGTTCAGCAGCGAAACATGCTGTTACTAGCCATTTCTGATCGAAGTGTACGACGAATTCTTCATTCCGACCTAAATTCCATCCATATAAGATAATATTAGAGCAACAACGCAATGCAAATGATTGGGCACATCGCAGAGTCGCTTACGAGATCATTCTCGAAAATGTACACCAGGATGCCATTATTCTTTCAAGTGACTAGGCACATTTTCATTTATTGGGATTTGTGAATAAACAAAATTACCATTATTGGGCAGCCAATAATCCACATAACTAAAGGAAGTCATTCCACGAGAAATTTAAGTAATTCCACAAGTGATGATTGAGTGAGCAATGGCTAATTTTAGAATTAGCTTAAGTGAGTATGTGAAAAGTAACGGACAACATTTGGATGACATAATCTTCAAATGAAAATCTATGTAATCCACTGTAAATTGCAAAATTTTATCTTTAATTTGATATTATATGTCTTGATTGTACGGAACATACTTTGATTATTATCCCTCAAAAATCGTCGGGTTTTTATGCCGGACTCTGTATTAGCGAGGCTCCTAAATCATCATATATGTGTAGTTGCTTTTAGAAAAATGAGTGGCCGTAGTCGAATCTTTGGTTTGACTACATTATGTTGGTAATTACTTGGCTAAATTATGTATAACACATAATTTCAATAACAATTGGAGATCATGGGTTCTTTCTCGGGTTTTTTTCTAAAGTCTTTTTCAGGCCACTCTCGTATTTCGAACCTGCATGTTAAGCTGACGGTTCCTCTAAAGTTCAAGTTTGAAACAACTGTTATCAAATAAATCTGGAAATGCTAAGGGGGCTGTGTCACTACTTCATTCCCTCTTCCAACCTCTTATTCAAATTTACAGCTGACCATCCACTTTGTCCCATCAGCAAATCCTATAGATTCTCAAACTTACAGCTGACCATCCACTTTGTCCCATCAGCAAATCCAATCTATAGGATTTATTATGTATTATAATCTATCAGCTTATTACGTCAGATCCCAATATTGATATTAGTATCAATAAAAAAGGGCGATTACATTTCATCGGTAAAGGTTTATCTTTTTAGATTATTCATTTCGGATCTAACTTATTATCTATATATTATTTTTAAATTAACATAAAATACAAATTACTCATCTACTGCTACTGTACTGTTCTGTGTTATTTCTACTTTACTCGACTAAACTTTGCCTGCATAGATTTGGACTTGATTCATATTTTGTATCCATAACAATATTCAGAGCTAAGTATAGGCAGCTCCCTAAAACTCAGTCTACACTAGAATTTGGTCACATGATTTGTCCAAAGTTTATATAAACACCAAAGCATTGCCCTTCAAAATAGGCGAATCTAAAATGATTAGATAAGTAGCGGTTTGACTCAGTGGTCGCGCTGATCTCTTGGATTACTTTAGAATCATGCGCCTGGTACTCCCGTTGGAAGGGTTACCGCTTGAGTCAACTCCTCTGAATATGATTCATGAGTTGTAAAATTGTTTCCCGGTGGTTCAGAACCCACCTAAAAATGTAGGTCTATTCTTCTGTCATTATCATCCGCCACATTACCCACGCACAAGCCTAGAGGTCATGTGGGCATCACCCTCAGCAAAAAATTAATTATCAATTATAAATCTGAAAATGCTGATGAGGATGCCATAATCAGATTGAAAAATATTTTTCTTCTATTACTCCTGAACATTTTAGTTCATGCTCACACTATTAAGGCGTTATTTTATCGCTTCATTAAGAAAGTTATGTACGTGAATGTAATGTTATGGGATGAATATTAGGTACTGAAATATTAGATTTAGAAATCTGATTAAAAATTAATATTAGATTTAGAAAATTGATTGAGGAATGAATTTTCTTTTATGATACTGATGTGTGTGTGATTTCAGGTTGGATTGGCGGTTGTCAACGGCCAATTGTATGCTGTCGGTGGATTCGATGGAACGGCCTACCTCAAAACAATAGAAGTTTACGACCCAGAGCAAAACCAGTGGAGGTTATGTGGTGCAATGAATTATCGTAGGCTGGGCGGGGGTGTGGGGGTTATGCGAGCCCCCCAAACCGAGAATTACTTCTGGTAACAGTGCATTCTTCCAATCGAAATGGAATTCATGTGTTCACACATTAAAAAAAATCACATAATTGAATGACTCAATCATAACTTCTGTTGCACGTAATAGTTAGTGTTCAACAGTTGCAAAATCATGTATCGTTGAATAGTGCTAATATATAATATATGTATATTTCAATTGTGTATAAATCTCCCTTCATCCCGAAACGTGATAATAATTATAATGTATATTCTTATGCACTTATATGTTTTAATTTAAGCACTATCGACGTAATGTTGATAAAATCATTTAATGCCATTTTGATACTTTAAATTCTCAAGTATATTTTATTTTTGTTGAAATTTGGAATGTTTCTAGGTGTTTCATTCATAATCTAATGATTATGGGTATGACTTTGTTTAATATGTGAAGAATTGTTGAATTTAACATTTTTTGCTGCATTGTTAATTAAATCGCTATGAATACTTCGATTCTAGATTGTTGCATCATTTTAACCAATCCTCAATAATTACTATATGCAAACTAGATGGAGTTGAAGAAGATCCATCGCAAACTAAATAGTAACAAATATCGAAAATTGTAAAACTAAAATAAATTTGAAGGCTGCGATAGAACAGTCATGGCCATTGAAAGCGTAGCAAAGTGGATAGGAACCCTAGAAGAGTCTCATTGTGCTCATGCTGTTATAATTTGAAAATTATATTATCTATAATAAAATAAAGGAAAGAGCTGGCTTATTCACGTACGGGATAGGAAAATTATGTATGACGCATCATCACGTCTGAACTACAGGACTGATTAACGTGAAATTTTGCATATCGATTCTTAATTAACCGAGATGGTTATAGGCATATTTTCAATCCTTCAAGATTTCATTACGTCAAGTTTTAAAATAGACCCTTGCGGAGCACGGGTTTCCTGCTAGTTTGGAAATAAATTATTCTAGGAGAATGTCGATTTTCTTATCGGCTATCATAAGGAAAATGTTTTTTGATTAGCTCTGTTTCTCTTTTGACCCTTTCAAACACATCTCTATAGAACTCTCGCTCCTTCGGCTACCAATATACAGCTATTTCTCCTGCTGAGAGATATGAATAGCTTATTAAAAACAACATTTTATTGCGAATCTTTAAATGCTTTTTAAACAACTACAATAATGTAAACAATGCTTTAAGAACTACAAAATTGATACAATGAGACCCGTCACGAAAAGCTTTCTTCTACATTGTATGTGCGGATGTTGTCCAACAGAATTCTCTTCATTAGTTTATGATTCAAGTAGTCATAAAAAATCTGGTGTAGCGCACTCACACAACTTTTCTTGCCGTTATGAAAATTGATCACCTGACGCTAGTGTTCACGCACATCTCAAGTCTACTATTCAAAGATCTGAGCCAGCTGGTGACAGGACAATAACGCTGGAGACTTACGAAGTCTGCTATCTCTTCATAGTGAATGATTTAATAGAATCAACAGTTTGCAAATTGAATAATTTCATTTTCTCGAATTTCGAGCTTATTTTCAATTTTAGGTGAAAATGTTAATAAATATTAATTGTAAAGATTTTCATGATAATGTAGATCTGAAGCTTGATAATAGGGAATCTAAAATCAAACTGCATAGATGGGGCAGAGCTCCTTAAATTTTCACAGATATGGCACTTGTGGCAGTTGATAGAGCTTATCAATTTTAGGTATAAATTTGATCAAAATCGTTGGAGCCGTTTTCGAGAAAATTGCGAAAACCCCTGTTTTTGACAACATTTTAGCCGCCATCTTGAATTGCATTTGATCGAAATTGTTCGTGTCGGATCCTTATAGTGTAAGGACCTTAAGTTCTAAATTTCAAGTCATTCCGTTAATTGGGAGATGAGATATCGTGTACACAGACACTCATACAGACCAAAAACCACTTTTTTGGACTCAGAGGACCTTGAAACGTATAGAAATTTAGAAATTGGGGTACCTTAATTTTTTTTGGAAAGCAATACTTTAACATCCAGAAAGCAATAATAAACACAAATAATCACTAACATCCTTCATATATTATTTAATTTCAGACAGAATATAAGGGTGATAGTGATTTTTAGTATTTGATCTTTTCCAAGAAGTCCTATCAAAATACTCATTATATTATTCTGCATTCTTCTCAATTTTCTGCAAATCTTGGTCTTATCAAATTAGGTCTGGTAAGCTTCCCATAAACTATGTCTAAAAATAAATTATAAGTTTATAAAAAAAAAAAACACTGGAAAGAGTTTTGATACTAAAGCTCCAGTTTAAAAATAATGGTTCTGAACTAAGTTGAGTGGACCGGTTTCACTTAGGTCTATTAAATTTAACCGTACTTGAAAAATTCATGACATTGTCCGATTTGTTTATTGGTTCCGTTGGATGATTTATATTAACCACGGTTAAATTATTATTGACGTACGTGCAACCTATAGTGTATTTTTCAATCAATCAAAATTCATTTTAAGCTTTGTCATGCTAGTGATTCAGAATATCTTGAGGTGCGTACAGATATACGCGCCGCGAACATGAGCAATTCAATTTTAATCAGCTGACTATATCTGTATTTTTACAGAAACGGTAAGATACAGATATAAAAAGCTTGGCATCAGCTGATTAAAAGTGAATTGCTCATGTTCGCGGTACGTAAATCTGTACGCACCTTAAGAGAGGATCACGGATTCAGCGAGACTTGCACCAAGTAGTTGAATTGATCCTATCTGTGTTATAAATAATATCAATAATTGTAAATATTTCGCTCAACCCGTTTCTGTAAATACAGGATGATATCATTTCCATTATATTATGAGTTATTATTCAAGTTCCTAAATATTTCTCCCATCACGATATAAAATATACACTAAAAGTTTTCCATGAATATCAGACTGTATGCCATTTTTAATAACATAAATCCACAATATTTTTCCATACTACACTTGAATTTCATGGAAAATTTCATTAAAACTGAAATTTGTGTTAAAGAATATTCAACAACGAATTTCCAAAAAGAGATTATTTATTTGACCATAACAGAACACATTATTTAGAGTATAAAACCAAACTCACAATATTGATATGAAAACTACCGGAATCTATGAAATCTATCAGTTACTTCAAGCACCAATCTGGTTTCACAATATTAAATATATAAATTTTAAGAGATATAACATTGACATATTTTACATATTTCGATCACAAAAGTTGTTAGTAACAAAAGTATTTTTACATAAAATGGAAAAAGGACGTATAAGTGAATCATTTTCAATAATTGTTCTAAATGTTGATGACTAACTTGATAAACTCTCACATTGAAGCGAAATAGTTACTAAATATAAGGAAATATTCATCTAGAATAATCTTTCAATTTAATAATAATTGGACCTAGACCTAATTCATTGCAATTTGATTAAAGCCCGGTTTCATGAAGCTCAATCAAGAGATTTGAATTGAATGAAAAAGACTAAGATATTGTCAAAAAAACCACTGATTTATTGAAATTAGAAAGACCGGTTTCGGTTATCAGAGATTGACAATGGTGTAATAACCGAAACCGGTCTTTCTAATTTCAATAAATCAGTGGTTTTTTTGACAATATCTTAGTCTTTTTCATTCAATATGAATAATTACCACAATATCAACTTCTCAACTACACAAAAAGACATTTGAACATGGTCAAACCGGGTACAATAAAGGCTGTGCAAAGGCTAAAAATAAACTTTCTACTGGTGATATTTTTCAAAGTTTTTCGATTTGTATTTCATCAAGCTATCAGAATGAAAAAGGTTTATCAGGAAAACATTATTTTCCGATCATTACTTTTTGAGATATGAGCGCCTAAAGTTTAAATTTTTGGGACAGAACATTTTAAATTCGGTAAGAGATGACGACTCCATGAAATTTAGAGGATAAATTCTTCATGGTATTTTTGATTGAATAAAACAAAAAAATTCTGAAATATCATTTTTTGAGAAAGTTATTCAATTTACCAAAAATAACTCAACAAAAAGTTATTTTTGGTTATTCTTAGTTAATTGAATAACTTCCTTAAAAATTGATATTTTCAGAGAAATTTTGTTTTATTCAATCAAAAATACCATGAAGAATTTATCCTCTAAATTTCATGGAGTTATCTCTTACCAAATTTGAAATATGTTCTGTCCAAAAAATTTAAACTTTAGGCGCTCATATCTCAAAAAATAATGATCGGAAAAATGTTTTCCTGATAAAACTTTTTAATTTTGATAGCTTGATGATATACGAATCGAAAAACATTGGAAAATATCATCAGTACAAAGTTTATTTTTAGCCTTTGCACAGCTTTAATAAGTGTGCACTAGAATAAAATTATCGATAGTAACTGTCTCCATAGAAATAATATTTTCCAGTGAACTCGTTGTAAACCGTACCTGATTTGAACATGTTCAGATGCCTTAATCGAGCTTGAACAATATCCGGCAATGAAAGTTTCTGATGAATTTGTTGATAAATTAAATAGTACAATATAAATAAATATTACAATATAAATGTAAAATTAAATATTGAACAATATCCGGCAATGAAAGTTTCTGATGAATTTGTTGATAAATGGAATATTAATTGAACAGTCAGACCTTCAACAATAGCGCCATTCCAATAACCAATTAGCCCCTATTTTCAAGAATCTCTCTCCCTCTCTACATGAATAAGGATTTAAATAGTTGATGAAATTTTGGATAAACCGGTCAACAATTTTGATAATCTTAGACTAGTGGGACTGAATATTTATTAATATATTTGGACACACAATAATTTCAATTCTGCAATACTTATACAAGTGGTCAATAAGAAAAAAATAACAAATTTCAATTACTAAATAAGAATACTGGGTTGGATAGGAATAATAAATAATCATTTCTGTTTATCTATTCAGGATATCGACCTTTCAACCTGATAATTAATGAGAACCTTCAAACCACTATTAAAACATAAAAACTATAATCTATTAAGGCTATTGACCTTTTAACCTAATTGAAATTAATGAGAACCTTCAAACCAAAATTAAAACTAAATCACCAAGAAATAATATTGTAAATCTATTCAATCTCCCCCTCCCCTACCAACATCCTAATATATATACTTGAATTATAGTAAAATTAAACCTCATACATATCATACTGTCAGGATGGACTGCTCTATCAAAATACTGCAGAAAAAATATTTACAAAATTCAGTTTAATTTTGGTCCTGAAACTTAAATATTACAATTCTAAATCAATTATATATTTTAAAGAACTGTTGATTGTTTTAGAAATTTCCAATACCGGTTGGTTTTATTTCAAAGTAGCCTAGTTTATTACAATAGTTGACAAAAAAATCGTGTCTTGAAACAATGAATATAAGAAAATACAAATCCTAATACTTCTTGAATATTTTATCCCTACCCGATTTATAAGTTTATTAATAACAACTAGTGAACGGTCTTGAATAGGGGTGATTTTCACTTGATATACTAAAATTCACATCCTACAATCAACAAGAGTAAATAATATAAAAGTTCAATTACAAGAAACCTCACACAAAACAAATAACGAGAGAAAAACTGTTTTTAGACCAATAACATGGAATATCCTCAAATGGAAACCTTAAATGTTATACAGTATAACCATAGAGAAACAATAGCGTAAGTAGATATTCCATGGTATAGGACGTTCATGTCGCAACTTTTACTGTTATCTCAAGCCGATAGTCCACGTAGTTTTTCCCGTGTAGCTGTGTGACGTTGGTAGTCTCTAATATTGTGCCTTTCATACACTCGTAAAAATAGACAATAATAGACAGTAATCGGCTTGAGATAACAGTAAAAGTTGCAACATAAACACCCAATACCATGGGATATCTACTTACGCTATTGTTTCTCTATGGTATAACTGAATTTCGAATAAGAAGTAGGTCTATTATTCAATGGAGAATGAATCTGAATATGATAACACTACCTCGTTACCAACAAACTGCTTCAATTAACATATCAATGAAAATGAAATTATTGAGCTCGTTGTTTAAAAAGAAATTCGTTCATATGTAATGGCTCATCATAGAGCATCTATAAGAATTAAAGTTTGAAGAATTATCCATACTTCTGCTCTGATGTGTTGTTGGAGGTGGTTGTGGTGAGCCTTCCAAACGAAAGCCATCCGAAATGCACTCTGAAAAACAAACAACTACATTAGAACTCAATCATGACGGTCAAATGTGGTGGTAGTCATAGAATTGATAATGAATATCCACCTTCAAATTCATCAAGTATTAAATATTTTTGTTTAGTGAAGCATGTGAAAACCAGGAGTACCCTATTATCGATAGGGCTTGAGTTGTGGCAGAGTTCCGATACCTCCTCTGTGATTAATTAGTCCAGTCAAAAGGTCGTTTATCAGGAAACAGCCCCGAAAGAATTTTTCTCGACGGTTCTATAGGCCTATGTATTTTGGGGCGCTGAATTCGAATCTGAAATTTGCTGACACGCCAGAGGGCGGCTTCACCCCCAAAACCCCTAAAATTAATTCTGAACAGGATTCCTTAGAAATTTTCGAATTTAGAAGTCTAGAAAATTCCTAAGCAATCCTGTTCCGAATTAATTGTTCTTTCAAGTTATGTGTGGTTTTTTATCTATACTAGAAAAATATCCAAGTTGTATAGGGTAGAAGTGATGGTTTGCATAATTTTCAAAATCCCTTAAAAAATACCTCTCTTTTGAAAATTCGTAGCTCCGGAACCAAAAATGATAGAATACTGCGCGACCACTCAATTTATTGGAAATTTTATTATCTTTGATTTTGTAGAGAATAAATTTTTCTCCAAAAAATCAAAGTTTTCGTGATTAAATGGAAAAATTAAAAAAAGTCCGAAATTTTTGGGGTTTTGGGGGTAAAGCCGTCCTCTGTCGTGTCAGAAAATTTCAGGTTCGAATTCAGCGCCCCAAAAAATAGAACCGACGAGAAAAATTCTTTCGGGGCTGTTTCCTGAAAATGACCATTTGACTGGACTAAATATAAATGTCGGTTTTGAGGGTTGTGAGAAAACGGCAAGGGAGAACGAAGTTCTGGCTGCTCAATCCCTACGAATCAAGCACTATTTAGTTATTAAACCTAGAGGAGTCACGCAATTGCTCAATAAAATATAATTGATTAATTGCCGAGACTGGTAACGATATGCAATGCCGCATCTACATGTTGGTCCAATGAAGGCCAATTTCGACAGCGCCAGTGTGTAGATGTCAACGGTGGATACCGCTGGCCATCATCTAGCACTGGTCACATTGCAGGTTGGGCCAGCTTACTGGGCCAAAATTTAGATGCGGCATATTGCCTTGTAGCCTACACATGTTGGCCACCTGGTGAGCTTATGTTATGTTATGTTTGAACGGACTCTCGCAATCCAGTGTGATATGCTAGGCAGTCTCTTAAGACTGATTGGTCCTCGTGACCTACGTGATTTCCACTCCTGGTCTTTTGTATAGGTCCTTCCACTGAGGGAGAGGTCGCTAAATCACCTCTAGGGTGATTTCCACCCCAAATCACCACCCTCGACTCAGCTTCTTCACCCACATTTGAGCCTATAGTTTCACCCATCTTTGGTGTCTTGGGATTTTTCTTTTCGCCACCCCCCCCCCCAAACTTTGCAGTGTCAAAAGCCTCACCTCTCCCAAGAAGATTTGCCTGAATGACAGTTTTCTTTGAGCAGTGATGAGATTTGGTCTCTCCACCCGCAAAGTCGTGACCTACGTGAGTTCCACCTGGCCTTTTTTTTCTTTTTTTTAAGTAGGTCCTTCCACTGAGGGAGGGGTCGCCACATTGCCTCTGGGGCGCCTGGCGACTGGCCACCCTCATCTCAGTCTCTTGACCCACATTTATGCCTAGAGTTTCACTCATCTTCTGGTAAGCTTGGCCGCGTTGTTCTTCCACACTGCATTATGACTATAGTGAGGCCCACGTTATAATGGCAGTGTTTGATTAGCAATGGTATTGCTATCCTTGTCTATCATTCAACAAAGCGGATTGCGCTATCTCTTTCTCGCTTTGCTCTTTTGCCAGATCATCTTTTAACAATGTGAAATTAATAATTAATTAACAAAATATTTCAACTTTATCATAAAAATTCATCATTAAATTATTGAAAAATATAATTTATTGCTCAATAAAATATAATTGATTATTTTAAACTAAAACTAATATTAACTAGAATTAACAGTTAATATTACAAAAATAAAACTGTATCAGCTACTGTCAATAGAAGGCATCGACAAGACAGAGGTTCGGCAACGTTGTTCTCTTATCTTTCTCCACTGCCATTATAACGCAAACCCAACTATAGAAACTCATCAAGGCCAGCATCAGCAGCAACCGACATAACCGAAATAAAAACTACCTAACTAAAAGGGAATACAATAATAAAAGTTGAGCAATAAAGATAAGGCCTATAGCACTTCAATTACACAGAAAAACAGCAGAGCAGAAGACAAAACAGGAAACGGCAAGCATTGGTTAACAAGAGTGTGGATAGGTGGTTTGCCAGTGCTAGCCTTCACTCGACAAAAATCGGAGAGATGGCCAACGAATGAAAGCGCTGGCAAACCAGTCATCTACACTCTGGCGCTTTTTGTCATTTGTACGGATTAAGCCAGAGTGTGAATGATTCATTTTACCATTCTAAAACAATTAATTAAACTAAAAACATACCTTGTCTTGGTCTCTTTGGATGATTTTCAGTGGTAGGAGCAAGTGCCCTCTTTCGTCTAGCATCGTCAATCAATCGATCGTTGTTCGGGTGACTAGTCATCCGTTGGTTGCAGAAATCGTCAGTATCCATTAAACATTCATCGCTGGATTCTGCTCTATTACTGATGCTGGATGATGTTAACATATGATAGCCATAGTAACCATTTGATGAACCATGGAAATTAGGAACAGCATTGGCAGTATTATTTAATCCTGAAGCACTAAATTGTTCAGCATGGTGGGGTTGTTTACTTGAGTACGTTACAGGTTTGTTACTATTGACTGAAAGTTCAAACATACCTTGAGCATGCATTTGACTTGGACCACATGGTGTACCATAATTAGAAACTGAAGGCATAATGAACTATTATTTGAAAAAAATCGTTAAATTTGTTATGCAAGTCAACCTAGATTCAGTTCGCCGCCTTCCGTGTTTAAGAAAGGTTATCGCTCTTTTTCACAACAAAAACACAAAGCACAAGCGCCACTGCCACCACTGCTATCCGCTACCATTTGTAAACAGAATGACCAACTGCATAAATAATGCCATTTTAACACTACTTCACCTTCTTACTTCTTCAAGTCGAATCCAAATATGAGTATTAATTTTTACATACAATGTTTCAAGTTTTTTATTCCATATCTTCTCATATTTTTATGATTTTTGATAAGATGTAAATATTTTATATTAGAGCGACGACAAAGTGACAGTCATGTGCTCATGGGTCAGCTGATGTGATTGAATGGTTGGTGGGTGCGTTTGTGAAATTGAGGTTAAATGTGTGTTTTGCATATTATTAAATAAATTCTATGTTAGACAATTAATCTTTATAACTAGAATAAAGTATAATCGTATTTAATAATTCAGTATAAATTTATTCTAACAGTCTAATACTATCAAGTGATCACTCAAAATAGTTCCTCGATTGCAGCCATGCAATCAAAAGCGATGGCCGAACAATCAACTGTAAGTACTACACCAGAATATTATTTTTTTTCCAACTATATAAATGTATTTCATACTTTAATTCATATCCAACGACTGGGGACTCTAAATAAGCAATTTTGAAAATGTCTTGTCAATTACATTAAAAATAATTACATTTTTAGTTTGTTTCCGTACTCATGCTATGAAGGTGCCATGTCTTTAAAAAAGAGAATCCTTACTCAAGTCCCCAAGTGAGTAGAGTGGCCTTAAGTCATTGAGTGAGTCAATTCTTTGCGACGTATTGAGTACTGTATGTTTTGCATCTCCTTTGGTTTGGCTATTTAAAGAATTCAATAGCTTTGGGAAGCTGTTAGGTTTCCTCAAATCTGCTTTGCTTTGTGGTATTTACAGCTTGTTCTACCAGGACCAGTATAATTCAGTAATACAGTATATTTAGTCCATGACCGGCAGTGGCCAAACAGACTTTGTCAAAGTTTAAATCAATTGAAACACAAGATAGCTGCAGATAGTTTGTTTCATGTGGCTTTGTAAATGGACTTCAATTTTAAATTATGAAACAGTATGAAACTGTTTCACAAGTCCACTGGTTTCATAGTTTCTCAGTGAGTACAGAGGGTAGTTAATGAGTTTTTCACGTACCAGCCTACAAAATTTTCCATACTCCAGCTCATGAAAACGAATCGGAAGTCTGTTGAAAAATTTCGTAAGGGGTAGTTTTCATCTGATTTTGACAGTCTGGAGTAGGGCAGGTTAATGTTGCCTCGTCTCCTGGTATTGTGGTGGTGCAGCTGGACCCTCTCCCGGAAGGCATGAACCTCACTCCTTGAGAGCCATAGAAAGCTATAAATGTACTGACTAGACTGTCAGTATTCTCAGACGTTTAAAATTGGCTTTCAGTGCTCCACTTAATGCGATGACGTGATAACGGATAACTTTCTTCTGTAGAAGGAGAATCCTTTCACAGCTACCCGCATGGCCCCTATTACCATTTCATGGCCCGCAGTACTATTTCATAGCTTATGTGGGTATGGAACAGCCCATTGTAGGCTGAAATCAAGTAGTTTTCAATTCAATTTTTCTTTTGTCTAGTAATGAAGTTTTCAATTCAATTTTCTTCTAAGCTGTAATTGAGAGACACATGTCAACCTCTGTCTTTTAGTTCTTTAGTTGGCTGGCACATGTCGCTTCACTTTCCGCATCAAAAACGTCACTCTGGCCTATCGGTAGCACAGCATGCCAATATGTCGCTCCGACGATAGAGTGGGGTGCATCACAAAACTCAAGAGTTTGACCTCCGCCTCACCAAGAGCCTGCAGACCACGTGCAAGGCAACACACTACGTTTAATCTCTTAGCAACATTATTAATGTGTTCTTCCCAACGTAGATTGTCAGCAATGTGTACTCCCAAGTATTTGGCATTTTCATTCAATTGCAAGTGTTGATCACCAATGCGCAAACGTGGACTAAAGTCTCTTTTCTTAACATTATGGAACTGCATCACACACGTTTTCTTTTGGTTTAGTACCAGCTTATTTTCTGTGCACCATATACTCATCTCATTCAAACCTTGTTGCGTTATCTTAATTGCTTCAGAAGAATTCCTGTCTACTAAGAGGTGACACACATCATCTGCAAACATCCAAATCTCCCCCGCTTGTACTGAAGTTGGAAGATCATTCACAAAAAGCAGGAAAAGAACTGGACCCATATTTGAGCCTTGCGGCACTCCTATGTTAACATCCTGTTGCACTTGTGATCTTATATGTCGAATAACATTATCCTTTCCCATGTGACTCACAGTGACCAGTTGTTGTCGGTTTTCCAAGTAAGTCATTATCCAATCCAAGGGTTTTCCTGTGATTCCATACTTGACAAGTTTTAGCTTCAACCTTCTGTGATTAACACAATCGAATGCCTTGGTCATATCGTAGAATATTGTGTACACCTCGTCCGTACAATCTACTTTATCGTACACTGCAGTTAATAAGGCAAAAATTGCATCTGCTGTGCTTTTTTTCTTACGGAATCCGAATTGTCTACCACTTATCAATCGGTGTTGCTCCAAATATGGAATCAATCTGTCCAGATAAGCAACTTCAAAAACTTTGGAATAGACTGATTGTACAGCTACAGGTCTATAGTTGCTTACTACATCTTTTTCATTCTTTTTATATATTGGGACTAGTTTAGATGTTTTAATCGCTTCTGGAAACTTCCCTTCTTCAAATGACTTATTAACAATCAACGACAAAGGTTCAACTATAATATGCGCTGAGGCTTTAACTAGTCTACATGGGATATTGTCAACTCCAGCACTTGGTTTATTGCACACTCTATCAATAATTTCAATCACTTCATCGGCACAAGTTGATCTTAATTGAAATTGACGACCATCGATTTGCTCGCAAACATCCTCTATAATATCTTGATTGTGTAATTCATCACCAATAAGGCTCTTTACCTCCTCATAGAAATATTTATTGAACTCTTGTGCAATCTTAATGGGATCATTAACTGGCTCATCGTCTATTTTCAACCTCATATTATTATGGATGAAAGTATCCTTTGTCAGACTGTGAACAACTCTCCATGATTCTTTGCTGATATTTCTTGACTTTATTATTTTATCTCGGTAGAATGCCCTCCTATTACCAGAAACCAATTGTGAGTGCTGTCTCTTTGCATTACAATACTCCAACTTAGCTCTCTCATCACCAACTTGCCGAGTCCTCCAATACATTTCTTTTAATTTTTCTTTTGACAATAATATGTCATTGTCAATCCAACTCATATCAAATGAGTTATTAATCTTATAGATCTTTTTTGGAAAACATATTTCAAAACAGTATCTATAATCGTTATAAAATTTATTTAACAATTCGTCACAAGACTTTTCACCATCCATGTCCATCCATTTAATCATGCCAAGTCTTCCAAAGAATTCGTCCATACCCAGTCTTGTAATTCTATTTCTCTCTATTTTCATGCATAACTTGGTCTTAACATGCACATCTATATCTATGTAAAGCCATCTATGATCAGACAAGGGTGTGTCTATACAGCCGCTTTGCACTTGTTTTATGTTCTCACTTATCAGTACATAATCAATTTGTGTTGGTACATTTGGAGTCACTCTAGTGTTCATTTTTATAACATTCAACAATTTGTGGGATTCCAACACATCAAAAAAACATCTTCTATTTACAGAATCAATATTGCCATCGATATTCATATCTCCACATATTAAAATAGGAACATTCAAACTTTCGAGTTGGTTCAACAATTGCTCCAATATTTCAATGAAATTGTAGAAATTATTATCATGCGGTGGACGGTACACAACAAGAAATACGAATTTATATTCAGCACTTTTGAAAATACATGCACTACCCTCAAACACCCCTTCAGTCATGATATCTTCATATAGCAATGGGTATGATTTCATGCTCAAGCTCTGTTTCAAATATATAGCAACTCCACCACCATTTGATTTTTTCTATTTGCTACTGCTACTTTATCATATCCATGTATTTTAAAAACTTTATCTTTATCCTGGTTTAACCAAGTCTCAGCGAACGCCAAAATATCCGGTTTCAATTCAATCAACTCAACCTCCAATTCCTCAACCTTGTTAAAAATAGATCTAATATTCAAAAAACATATACGTAAAACATTTCTATTTACAATTTTTTCCTCACAATGCGAGGAAGTCAAATAATTTATTTCATTACAATCAGTAATTACGTCATTTTTATTTACAAAATCTACTTTTCTATTTGTACGTTTTGTCTTCTGAATAAAAAACGCTTTAGTGTTACATTTTTTGGCCAACATTTTGAATCATTCACTACGTTTCTATACGTAAATTCTACACCCAATTTGAAGCTACAGTTGTATCCTTTGCTGTCCAATTTTTCAACAATAAAATCAACACTTGGGAATTCATCTTTAAGAAACTTTTTCACATCATCAGAAGTGGTTCCCTGCTTTACTTTACCAAGGTGATACCAAGCTTTCTTTGCACCACTAATGCAATTTTCCTTGTCATTTGTACCCACTATCGGTTTATTTTTTTGTATTACATAATTATTTTTCTTTTCCGTAACATTCAACCTACCTCCTGTATTGTTTTGAGTTATTTTATTTTTAGGTTTACTTTTTGCAACCATACTCCATGTTACGCCTACTTCATTAGATTCATTTTTATTTTCAACTAGATTTTTATTATTATCATCATTTTCTACAGAAATTCCACGATTGACTGGTTGAGCAGATAGGATTGTAGCTGCAGAGTCATTATCAGCAGGCACTATCACGACAGCAGCATCACTATCAGAGCTAATAACCGGCATGTTCAAATCTGTATTTTCTAACCTATTTGATTTTTCAATTTTTTCAACACGACTATTAAGCTGAATATAATTTTTATTCATTTTTGAAAGTTCATTCAATATCACACTAATTTGAGCAGCTTCATTTGACTTTGCATCGGTATTATTTTCTTTAGAATTTGAAATATATTTAGTAATAAGACTTCTTACCTTGTGCTTGCACATGTCACAATGCCAAGTGATATTTTCACCCATAGATATTATTCCGTAATAATCACTCGTAGCAATATTCACACACTCTATATGGTACCATTCACCACACATTCCTTCACAAAAAAGCCCATTATCCTTATCTTTCACAACTTTTTTACAAGAGCCACAATCAGATTTCTCATTACCGTTCGCCATCTTGTGACGAACATAGATTATGTGGCTTTTGAAAAGTTAGTGGTATGCCTAATGAGGTTGCTGTAATGCACCTAGTTCCTAATTTTTTCAAGGAGGTATATAACCCGTGACAGTTTCCCTGCAGTCTTGTCCATTTTTTAAATTCCTAGCTGCTCAACAGTTTCAGATGCTGCTGTTTTCCACTTCAATGAACAAACTAGGATGCTTGTTTTATCCAGATTGAGCTTCAATTTGTTGGTTAAAAACCACAACTTGACTTCTTTAATGAGTCTTAGTCAATTATTTTATGTTGAGTCCATAAGGTGGACATGAAACCCCCAGGGACACGTCAGGAAAACACAAAAAGCAAGTAGGCCAGCTGACCTACTAGTCGAAAAAGAAACAAATCAAAGCAAGCAAACAAAGAACAAAAGTAATTAAAATATGCGCTTACCAAGCTGCTGTTCAACATGAAAAACTCACGAGTGAGTACAAAGGTTTATCCAATCATATGTCTTTCAAGGCCCCCCGAAATTTGCTGGCAGGCAGATTCCTAATTCCTAGCCACCACCGGCAGCTTGCTGAAGAGCCTGACAGATAAATGAGCAAAGCCCGATCGAGTCCTGCTCAGTCTTTGGTAGGGCTCGTCCAGCCTTTCTCTCCCTCTAGTCTCATGTAGTTGTATATTCTGCCTCTTTACAAGCTCCCCCACATTTGCATGTGTTCTGCAGAGAGTCTGAAATACATAGTGGGAGAAGACAGTGAGGATCTTCTCTCTCACAAAGAGGGGACGACAGTGGGCAAGACGCTCAGCACCACAAATGATCCTCTTCTGAATGAGCAACACTCTCAAACCATCTTTCTCTCCACCCCAAAGCGTGAGGCCATACAGGACTATGCTCTGTAAAATATAGGAATAGCAGACTTTAAGATAGGATGCAGGAACACAGGATTTCAATTTCTTGAGCAGGAAAACCACCCTGCTCAGCCTGCAACAGACAGCCTCAATGTGGTCAGCCTAAGACAGTTTCATATCCAAGACAAACCCAAGCAGTGTTCTATCGGCGAAAAATCATACTCACTCCCATTTCTGAGGCTGGATATGATTGACTGCGTTTTATCTTCATTGAGAAGAAAGAGGTTTGTAGAAAACCAGTCCGAAGCAAACAACCTGGTCTCCAACATTTCAGTGCATCAACTCCATGACCATGATCGAAGAAGGTGGTGTCATCTGCATAGCAGACAACACTTCTGCCATCCATGCGAGCTACATCATTCACTGAAATTAAAAAGTCAATCAGTCTGTCACTGTACCATGGTGGTGCCATTGGAAAAATTCTTATGGTACTTCATGCTCCACACCTTTCAATGTAGAGGCTGCACCTCTCAGTTTAACCATCTGCTTTCGATCCTCCAAGGGAGATGCCACTGTCCTCAGAAGTGTGGGACCCAATCATATCTCTCTTGGGTTCACAGATCAATATTGTGTGAGGGACGCAATCAGACATTCCTGATGACGCACAATGTAAGGGTAGGGGATTTTCCATCCTCAAAAGCACTCTAGATGTTGTCAACCAATGCCAATAGAGCACTTGTGCATCATATACTCATGAACCCATGCTGCGATGGTGAAGTAGGTTGTTTCACTCGAAAACTACAGTCATCTGCATCTTCATCTCTGTTTCGATCATTTTTGAGAAGATGGAAACATTGTAACAGTAAATTATGTAATAGTAAAATTACTATATTAATTATACTATCTATAATAATTAAGTAAATTATGTAATAGTAAAATTACTATATTAATTATACCAACTATAATAATTGTAATAGTAAAATTAATCTCTGTCAAAACAATTCTGTATTTTCGTTACTAAATTGCTATTATTTGTGTTTTGCTAATGTTAACTAGACTCGTCAAACTTTCATGTAATTTGATTGTTTGGTATGTGATATTTCTCCATAATCTTACTCTTTCAATTAAACTTTCATGTTTCCATAGTGAGATCACGTTATACAGTCAATGGAAATTAGAGGACTGCAGAGTTGCCAAATTAAAAAGTCATCTTTTAATCGTAATCAAGTCTCAATAAATAAGCTCAAACTGATCTTTAATCCATTAAATATAATTGATTCTGCAACTATTCCTTACTGAGAACTTAGCTTCACCTTAATAATTCAAACTCATCTCCATTTCATTAATTATCGATAAATGAAAAGTGATTTTTAGAAACTTATTCTTAAATTAATGCTCTGTTTCAGGACTCACAGGATTTTGAAGTATTTCGCTCAATATTCTACTACTGTTTCTTCATTCTTATTGTGCCGTTACTCACATTCTTCTGTGCGAAATTCGTCATATTTGAACGTAAGTATTCGAATAACTGCAATTACAATAATTTATTGTCGGTCAGATTCAAAATCGATCATCTCATCAATATTTTACATTTTCGGAATAAACTCATCAAATAACTGTTATATTAAGTAGAAATAAAAATAAAAATCGTACTACCTTTTTTTCAATTATTTCATCACAGCATGTTTCAACATTGATGACATTTCAAGTCATAATGAAATGATCATTTATTATTTAACCGAAAATTATTATTGACTTGAAAATGGTATCAATGTTGAAACATGTTGTGATAAAATAATTCAAAAAAAATCTAGTGTGGCGCACTCACACAACTTCTTTTGCCGTTATGAAAATTGAACAACTGACGCTAGTGTTCACGCGCATCTCAAGTCTACTTATAAACAAAGATCTGAGACAGCTGGTGACAGGACAAAAACGCTGGAGACATACGAGGTCTGCTATCTCTTCATAGTGAATCATTTAATAGAATCAGCAGTTGGCAACAGTTTGCAATTGGATAATCATATTTTCTCGAATTTCAAGCTTATTTTCAATTTTAGGCAAAAATGTTACTGAACATTAATTGAAGAGATTTTCATGCTCAATCTTTTCCACTCGAAATGTTTTGTTCAAATTGTATCTTAAGCCTTATAATTGGGAATCTAAAATCAAACTTTGCATAGATGGGGCGGAGCTCCTGAAATTTTTACAGATATGGGACTTGACTTGACAATGACTATTTTAGGTATAAATTTAATCAAAATCGTTGGAGCCGTTTTCGAGAAAATCGCGAAAAACCCTGTTTTGACAACATTTTCTCCATTTTAGACGCCATCTTGAATTGCATTTGAACGAAATTGTTCGTGTTGGATCCTAATATTGTAAAGACCTTAAATTCCAAATTTCAAGTCATTCCGTTAATTGTGAGGTGAGATATCGTGTACACAGACGCACATACAGACCAATACCCAAAAACCACTTTTTTAGACTCAGGGGACCTTGAAACGTATAGAAATTTAGAAATTGGGGTACCTTAATTTTTTTCGGAAAGCAATACTTTCCTTACCTATGGTGATAGGGCAAGGAAAGTAAAAAGGGTACTGAGATTTTTATTTTTATTTCTATTTATATTACAAGTAGCCCTATACAGAAAAGAGACAACAACTGTTATGTTGTAATAAGAATTTGCTGTTCCACTAGATATTTTTTTGTGGTTGATCCACAAAAATATTCACATGTGCATGGGTAAGGAAGTGTCAGTTTTCACTATCTGAAATACGTGCTCTTGACGGGATGTGAAACCATTATTGTTCCAGCATAAGTTTATCAACGCTTCTTATCTCACTGGGATGGTCCTAAATTTGTCATTTGAAGACTTGGTAGTAAATTCACTTTAAACTCAGCAGCTCCACTTAAATAGCATCATTTCTTCTCGTCCAACTTATGCTGACAATTATTTTCATTTGAGTGAATCTTACTATAGTTCATGCATATTTTCCACTCATTATTATAATACACGTGTTTTCAATAAGATTGAGCAGATGAAAAATTTGAAATTGAAATTTATTCCTCCATTCATAACAACCTATTAATAATAATGATAACATAACAATATAATATATCAGAATAGGGGAAAATAGAAATTGAGAACCACCTCTGAGTTAAACTATGCGGAGTCGTACTTATTATAATGATGAGAGAATAAAACTCTTATTACAATATGAAAAACAATGAAAGGGAAATAAAGTACCTAGTATGAAAGAAAAAATAAGGTACCTTGTATGAAAAAAGAAAGAAAGCTGTACAATGCTCTTTTTGTTATTTTATACAGTATATAATTACACATTGAAATTACTGAGATGTTGCAATTATTCAAATGCTAATGAATTAATAATTATTATTAAACGAAAATCCAAAGTAAATGCTGTAATTCACCCCGAAGACTTCTGCTACTGCAAATATTGACAACAGGGTAAACAGCTAGATGGAAATTCGATGAGCGCTACTATTCAAAAATTATTTGTCAGCCCGGGAATCGAACCCAGTACCTCCTAATTGCCAGTCAGGAATGCTTACCCTTACATCAAACTGACAATCTCTGGATAGCAGCACTCATTTATTTCATACTAAGCATTACTGACAGCCAATTAGGAGGCAATAGGTTCGATTCCCGGGCTGACAAATAATTTTTGAATAGTAGGGCTCATCGAATTTCCATCTAGCTGTTTACCCTGTTGTCAATATTTGCAATAGCAGAAGTCTTCGGGGTGAATTACATAATTTACTTTGGATTTTCGTTTAATAATAATTATATAATTACAATTTAAGTGCGATTTATACAAATTATAAGTACAATTTAATTATACGTTTTCATTTCTCATTCGATGACTTGAAAGGTCAGCTATGAATTCATAATTCAAGTATTGTTTCTTGTTTTATTTCAGCAATATTTGGATCGACTGTGAACGGAAGTGTATACTCAGCCATTGTTGCAATTATCACTGTCCACATAGCATTGGGCTTGTACATCTACAAGGCATACAGTGAACCAGTAAAGCAAGTGAAACGCGATTAAAAACTAATATTGTTGGTTCTAATTATCACGGACTCAATAATGATTGTTATTATAGATAAGTACTTACGTTCTATAAAAATTGTCTCAAAGACTCGTATTGGGGATATGTGATAATAGATCTAAAAATAAAAATAATGATCGATTAAACATTAAATTATGAAGACTGTTTACAACAAACTGTTTAAATATTTTCAGTTATTAGATTTTTGAGATGTAGCTAGGCTAGTGATTTTTTGAAAATGTTCGGATAGTTTGTTGTAAGAGATAGTGTATTTGATACACATCCTAACCTATTGATGATAGTTAGTTGTATCGAACTGAATCAGCTAGTTTTTTTTGCACGGTAAGGTTTAATTGGGTATTGTAATTATTTCGATAATTGAAAAAGATTTTTTTAAAGTTTATTGAGTGAATATTGATGTTGTGAAACTTTTCCATTATTGAAGAGACTTGAGATATTGTCAATAATCAACTTTATTTCGATAAAAATTATTATTTTACAGCTGATGTTGGGTGCACTGCACACAAGAAAGCATGCTCATGTAAAATAATAACTTTTATTGAAATAAAGTGGATTATTGACAATATTTCAAGTCTCTTCAATATTTCTATAAAATAAAAACAATATCAATATTGGTCACATCATATATAGCATTGTTTCCATTTAAAATGGCTTAAATTTTATTTTTTATACATTGATAACAGAATATTCATCATATTGTTCGCTACAGCAACTACCTCTCTCAATAAAAAACTTTTTATCGGAAATTGAAAAGACAGCTTGAAATGTAATTCAGTGATTTACATATTGAGGCTTGTATTCTTCTATGACACGAGTGAAACAACATTTAGAGTGAGAACGACATTCCTCCACTCAGACAGACCACTGGTGTCCAAATGACTCATGTTGCATTGGACATATTATGACGCTTACTAGACTAGGGACACCAGATTTTGATGTCTCGGCTGGTGGCATTGAAGCTGATGCCCTGCGACCCGATCGGACACCAAGTGAGAAAGATTTAACCTCACTCCTGGTGTCTCGCTTGATGGTGTCCCAGCCTGGTATCATAATGTGATTCGAGCTTCATAGTTTTCTTTTATTCCATTTCAAATTAACTTTCCTCCGTTGTGAGTGAGCTCCAATTGAAATAAAAAGTGCAGGTTTCTTTTTTCTATAGTAGGCATACACTCAAATACGTACAGATATACGCGCCGCGAACATGACCAATTCACTTTTAATCAGCTGACTACATATGTATTTCTACAGAAACGGTATAAGATATAGATATAAAAAGCTTGGCATCAGCTGATTAAAAGTGAATTGCTCATGTTCGCGGCGCGTAAATCTGTACACACCTTTACGTAAGTTACATAACCTTTAGACTGTGTATTCCAAATTAAGACTTAAATCAGATTTGGGCAAATGCCTATTGTTTTTACCTTAATTGTATTTGCATATGAATAAATAAATAAATCATCATAAATGGTACTTGTTCACTATCCATTCAATAAATATGATTTGAAATCAACATTTACTTCTTATTTGAATTTGTTTTTGTTTTATAAAAATATTGCTGATAATGTAACATCATAATAATATTAAAAGTATCTATGGGTTATTTATACTTGAGTATCGAACTATGAATAGGTCTTTTTTAAGACCTATTGTTTTGACCTCATTCTATGTACTGTAAAAAACTATAATGAGTGATTGTATGCATCAACACATCTGTCAAGTAAAACAGTATTGAAGATCAATTTAGTCATTTTATTATTTGAACCGAATTAAAACTTTACAAAATTTTGTCTTCATCTTCAATAAATTAAAATCAACAGTTCAAAAAAGAAATAAAAACTTTTCACAAATAAACAAGTCTATTGTGAGTGGAATGTACGAGTACCTATAATTCCAATCTCCAGAAAATGATTACTTGCTAATTTTTTGAGGGAATTTCTGGTGGCTCAATTGAAACATTTTTGAAAATCCAGGTCACTGAAGTATAAGTGCAGTCGTGTACTAGAGTTCACGACCATAAATTGTGAGTAATGAAAGGAGTGCGAGGGTGATTGATGAAATGACAACACGTCCATGCCTACCGGAGGGACTCGAACCCACAACCAGGCAGACATTGCAAATTAAAGTTGCATAGCCAAACTACAACACGATGGCCAGATTTGTATAGTAAAATAATTGTAATCACTCCTCTAAGTATCGAATATTCATTTCAACCATTACAAAACATAAGTACAATTTCTAATATATTTGTTCAATCAAATATTTATTAGAAAACAGCAAGAGTAGTAGTGAGTTCAGTCCGGACCACACCTGTCATTCAGCGTTCCCATCCTACTCATGCTAGATGGTGGGACAGATCACATGACGGAAATTGGTACCGTATGCACCATTCTTACCCGTTGCCATCTGTGATCACACTGTAATGCTGTTTGATAAGTGGTATGATCCCGGCTTGAAGCTGAAAAGTAGAACGCTGTTGCATATAGTGGCATGCAATACTCAGTAGCTTACTGTACAGTAAATTTGAGCTTATTTCACATCAACGTCTGAAGACTCTGGTTACAATTCAGATTTTTTTCTTGACAATTTCTTAGTCTTTTTCATTCAACTACAATTCAGACCACAGATATAAGCAAGCATCCTGAACACTGGTAAAATAGTACCTGCAATAAAAAAAGTGAGAGATAGTTCTTGGTTGCTCTAGAAGTCAAAATCTCATTATTGACTCAAAATCAATATTTAACCGTTACTGTCGTTGAAATTCACCGATACCCCCTACATAATTCCATTGGTTTGCCCAACTAACATACTTGGGACAAACAATAAGCTTCGGTTGACGTGTGATGTTCTTTGAACCTTCGGCTCCTTGAATCCTTCCTTTCAAAAAAACATAACATTTGTATCCAATATGATTATTTATCCAGTTCCGTGATAATCTTTCCATCTAAAAAAATATTTCGCAACTATTTTTTTCAATCAAGAATATTATAATTTCTTCAGCATTAATTAGTTCATTTAATCATTTTTTATTTTATTTTCAATCACCTAATAATTTTTTTCAAATGTGAGAATATTGATACAGTACAGATGGGCACGCATCATAAAAATATTGAAACTCTACCTTATAGAAATAGACACGGCCAGACATCTGTGTATTGCATGCAATGAATAATCCACTTGTCAGCTGATTGATTATGAATAATTCTATAGTCTGATTAGTCCTAACTTCAAAGTAGATGATAATAATAATAATAATAATAATAATAATAATAATAATAATAATCGTAGTGATATCAGAGTATGGAGGAATTCATTTTCTTTTCATATTACCTTAAAATACAACATTTCAAAAAACCTCGTGTACCGTATACATCCACGCGCAGTTGAAAAAGGAATATTCATGTTAAATTTCATCGAATTCTATCAACGCGTTTGACCGTAATCGCGTTACATACAGACAGATAAAATAAAATCTGAGTTAAAACATAGACCTCACTTTGTTCTGTCAATTATTCTAAGTATTCAGGAGGGTTTACCAATTAATACACATATATAATAAAAATTATTACATTTAATATATAAAATTAACTTAAATTTAGAACAAAAAGCTGCTATCTGATCACATTCCTGGTATAAGCTCAGCAATAAAATGAATACAATAATAAAAGCTATATGATTATAAATAATTTTGGAATATATTATATTTCAAATTTCGTTGGTCTGAGGTTCACGTGGGGTTTAAAAATGGGTTTAAAGATGTGAAGTGTAATCACGCTTATGCTTTGACACCTATATAAGTCGTCGCTTTCCCAGTCTTTTTAATTGTTTCTAAAAGTTCATCGGCAGATAGAGTAGAGGCTACCAAAACTTTCTGGTCTTTCAGGTCAATTTGAACGTCATCGACCCCCTGCCCTGCAATATAAAATTAAGAAACATTATAGTGGAGGAACATGAAAATATATATGTTCATTGTATAATATATTCATTGCATAATATTATGTATTATGTAAATAAACCATAAACAGCAGTTACATTTATTTATATAGGTTGTATAAAACATAAAGCTAATAGTTTACAGCACAGATAAAGATACATATCTTACTCTATTTTCATGCAAGAACTCTCCCCCATTCACAGACGTATAATCTTCTTAGGGGAATTCCACGCCATCTATATACTAGCATTAATGTAATAATATTTATAATTGAATTTATGAAATTTTACATTTTTTTTGTAATTCAATGTGGAAAATAAATTGACTTGATTTGAAATGGTATGATATGATATAGTATTATTCAGATAGTATTATACAGAGTTAAGAATGACCAACTTTACGCATGCAAAAATGTACAAAAGATTTTACGCATGCAAAAGATTTTTTTTCAAGTTCAATAGATTTCTTTGTAATAAGATCTTCTTCCTTCCTTCCTCTAAAAGGAAGGGGTTTATGTTCGATTTTGAGAGCAGCAAATACGAAGAAAATAAAAATCTGTAGGTCTATTGATTGTCTCAGTAAATGAAAATATATTTCTAGCTATAAACAAATTGATTTGTTAGTAGTACAACACACTATTTCACAGTTGATTGAACAACACAAATTATAAAGATTCAATATCAATTTGAGTCGAAGAAATAAATATTAATAAATTAGGGCTACTTGATTTGTTAGTTGAAAAATAATTATTTTATAATTAATTCATGTATTCTTGTTTTTAAAAACTTTTTATTTCAAACACAATAACCACTAGTTTCAGTCTATTCAATTTTAAGAAAGCTTGAAATTGAATATAGCTTAGCGAAACTAGTTTTTATTGTGTTTTATGATTTTTTTCAACAAAAGGGTACTATGGAATTCAAATTCAATTTATTTCCAGAAAGTACATTTTACAATATATTCCCTGAAAATTACTCATCTAATATGGAACAAGTCCGTGTTTAGAGGAGGAGTCAATACAACAATAGACACAATACAAGAAAGAAAACGTTGACTTTCCACTGCTGTAGTTTACAAGCATAAGCTATTCAAACATATTTACATACAACAATACTAACACATAAAACAATAAATTGAAAGAATTCTTTTCTAATTAATAAAGTAGCTTTATTGAACGTCATTTTTCAAGCTTTTAAGCATTACCAGCGGTCTTGAGTAATATGAGAAGGCCTACTGAAAAAATATAGCGTGTGTGGTAAATTTATTTTGTTGAAAAAATTAATTATTAAATTATTATAGAAATGGCCGGTCTCCTTTTTACAAGTTTTATATAAAAAATCAAGTAGACATATTAAAATACTTTATTAGAAAATATGAATGATTCAACTAAATAAAGTATTTTTAGCCCGTATAGGGCTACTTGAATTTTCAATTATAGAAAATAACTATAGTAAGGTCCACGTTATAATGGCAGTGGAGAAAGATAGGAGAACAACGTTGCCGAACTTCGGTCTTGTCAATGCCTTCTATAAACGGTAGCTGATACACGTTTATCAGTAATATTAACTGTTTATTCTCGTTTAAAATAATCAATTATATTTTATTAAGCAAGAAATTATATTTTTCAATAGTTGCATCATGAATTTTCATAATTAAGATGAAATAATTTGTTAATTAACTATCAATAATTCTAAATTGTTAAAAGAAGATCTGGCAACAGAGAAAAGCGAGAAAGAGATAGCGCTATTCGCTTTGTTGAATGATAGACAAGGATAGCGATACCATTGCTAATCCAACACTGCCATTATAACGTGGACCTCACTATAGTACCATTTTTTCAAGTATAAAAATAATATAAAAAGGGTACTAGTAATTTTCTAAAATGATTAAAATAAATAATGATGGAAGGTCAGAGAACAGAATTATTTCTATGGCTCTTATCAAGCGCACCACTCATTAATCTTCGAGAACTGCTTCAATCTTCTTGGAATGAGCGCTTGAGATAACGTCAATTGAAATCATTTTTTTCATTTGATAAGTGAAATTTGTGAATTATATAGATCCAAAAGAAAAGTCTGTCTTAATAGCAAAACAAACAAAAATAAAATAGGTTATACTATTTGACAAAAGGTTATCTCACCTTTCAATTTATTGAGAACTCGTTGAACAGCATTGGAGCATCCTTCACAGGTCATTTCTACTTTGAATTCATGTTGCTGGAACAAATTAAAAATCTATCATTTAAGCTATCTGTTGTTGACCTTATTATTATTTTATAACAAGATAAACAAACGAGAAAAGAGAGCTCGTGAATAGTAAGACTGAGAAGTATGAGGTTTTTATGAAAACTTTTAATTACTTTAAAAATGCCATAGTCTAGTTTATTACTGGCTCCCCTTGTGGGTTGGGGAGCTTTGAGTCAAACATCGTACTCATGAATTTGTTGAAAACCAGAATATACACAGTACCCCGCTTGTTGTAGGAGGCGAGTAAAAGGGACCCTTTTTTCAAAGCCCTTCTTCTCCTCCTGGAACTTTTCATTTCTAGAATGGCACTTTTTCGATTGGCTTAGCTTTGTGCCATTCTTTCTTTCTTTTTCTATCCGTCTCGGCCTTCCTTGGCCATATTCTCAATTCTTCTTAGGCCAACCCAAGATGTGATGTGGACCGTGCTGATGGGTGGTGCTTTTATATGGTGTCTCTGACTGTGCCTGCAGGATACACAACTCATATTTCTCTAAAAAAAGCGTTACAGTGGAATGCTAGAAGGATCTTATTGTTTACTGATGACACCAACCTGCTGGCCCAGGATGAGGACCCCAAACTGAACCCAGTCAAATCAACTTGAAAAAGAGGCTAGCTAGTGGTTTGAATGAAATAAACTATGTTTGAATGACGGGAAAACACAGAACCTGGTGTGAACTTCAAGGCGTGGTCTGCAGGCTCATGGTAAGGCGGAGATCAAACTCTTAAGTTAGGTTTTGTGATGGGTCCCACTCTATCATGGGAGCAAAATACTGACATCGACTGGCCATTTTTGATGCGGAAACTGAAGCGACATTTGCCTGCCATAGCCACTTTATTTTAGCCTACCATGGACTGTTCCATAGTAATATAATCTACGGAATAGTACTATGGGGCCTTGCAGGGAGCTGTGAAAGGATTCTCCTTCTACAGACAAAAGTTATCCGTGTCATGGCCTTACCTGGAGTACGGCAGGCTAATTTTCAAACGTTTGAGGATACTGACAGTCTGCAGTCAGTATATGTGTATAGCTCAATATAGCTCCTAAAACGTAAAATTCAGCTGCAATACAGGGTATGAGGCAACATTGACCTGCTCTACTTCATATTGTCGAAGTACATCAATGCTACTCCTTACAAACTTTCTCGACAGACTGCCACTTTGTGTGCTGGAGTTCTTCAGGAAGTTTTTTAGGCTGTTCAAAATCTCATCAACTAAGCTTACTCTCTGTACCGGTTATCACTGAGAAATGATGAAACCGGTGGATTTGTATCAGTAATAGTTGGGACTGTTTTAAAGTTGAAGTGGCAGTACATCTACAGAGACAAATGAAACAAGTTATATCTGCATCCATCTCAATTTATTTGTGTTATCAATTGTTTTAAACTTAATGATTAAGTCTGTCTGACACCTGCCGGGTATGAATTAGATTTACTGGAGTCTATACCAATAAACGAATAAAATTATGAAGTGATAAAATATATTTAAAGAATCATTTTTTAGTTGTTTAAAACCCATCTCAAACTGTAGGTTCTTTCCACAGTTCTAATTTTTGAATCAACGTCAGCAAGAAGCAAATTAATGATAGCCCCCAAAGCTGAGTCTCTGCCACTGTGTGTTCACTCACCCTAAAGCTAACCTGATATCACATTTTTCAAAAGCCTTTAGATAGACCTTTCTAATTCTAAACTAAAATAATAATTTTTAAAAGAGCACAATAGAATAAACTAGAGTACATCAATAAACCCAGAAATGATATGGCCTCTCAAAAACTTCGTGGCGATGAAATGATAAATATGGTACGGTAGCCTACCGTAATCAAAATAAATAAATATGGAGTTTTTTACACTTACCTGAGCCATTTTAGGAAATTTTGGAGAATATCTTATTCAATATTCCAGACTGATCCTTGTTATCTCACAGAGCACTGCTGATGTGGTTCTGATTGGAATATTATAATGTTATTGAAGACAGAAAACAGACTACGACTACGACGTCTGCAATCTCTGCAAGTATTTTTTGACTTGACAGATACAAGAATAAAGTGTCGATAAATACAAGTATCGTTATGATGTTTTAAAAATTGTCTGAGGCTACAGTCACGGCAGTAATCTATTGCCAGCGCCACACTCTTGCCAAGTGCGTACAATACTTTGCCAGCTCTCGCAATCGCTCCGATTTTTGTCGTGACAAGAAGATCAGAGGCCAGATAAGGCGAATGGTCATTTAGAAATAATTTCTGCATATTTTCCTTTTCACACTTTCGTCAACCATTGGGTGCCTGCAGCAAGCAATTTTTTAAGAATGCGACGTCCGCCATGCTACACTCTTTCCAAGTTTATTGCCTTCGCACGCCTCGTCACCACAAAAACGGTAGGCTGGGAAGTGGTGGCAAGAAGTCATTTGCACTCTTCTATTATTGTACCACAAAGTAGAAGGAATTATCTTTCTTTCTCTGCGTTTGTACTCACTGTAAAAGAGTTTGCCGCTGGTAATATTAATACGTCGCGACTGCCGTGACTGCAAACCACTACTATAACCAATAATATTGTTATTTGATGTATCGATTCATAGATGTATTGAGCAAAAGTTCGAGACTCGATATGAATTGTATCGATTTTTGTCTACTGCTACTGTTTTGAAATTTTTGTTTTCTTGTAAATTTTGTAACGTACTGCAAAAATTTGAATTGTAATTTTTGAATACATTTTACATTTGATTACTTTTTGTTGAATATCAACCTGTTTGTTCCATGTCCAAATATGAAAAGACTGTGTTTATTTTGTTTTTTCATACAGTTATAAGGACATAGGCTATCTAGCCTAAATGCAAATTTAACCAAAAAGTTAAACTTTGAAATATGAATGTAAATTGAAAATTGCCACAATCGTGTTTATATTTAATACACCGGTAATTGCATTGCCATCATTTCATTATCTTGTTATAATTTAGAATAGAAAGGGGGCACATTTTACATATGTGTAAATATTTGAATTTGGCAATAAATTTGAAAATAGGCTATAAATTCGCTTTTTTCTCTGCCAGCCAGGTAAGTTCAGTATATTATTAGCGTATGGCTTTGAATGGTGGGGAGACCCAAGGGTAGTTCTACCTCGCCGTATATAGTCCAAAGTAAGGTAAGTCCAGTAATAATGTTGTTATGTTTGGAGGGACAGATTCAAGGATCCAACGATTCAAAGAACCTTACACATCAACCAGAGCTTATTTACCTTATTACCGCTACGTTGCCGTTGACCAGTTGTCGCTGGATAGGCTGTGTCAATGTTGCTTAGGCCTTATTTTTGATCAGTGGACGGCCTCAGTCCCCTCGTCATGGATAAACTCTCCCACAGAGTATAGCCAGCCTTCATCTCATCCTTCTCTTCAAGTCGGTAGACCCCAGCCTTTTTAACACCTCAGGCAGAAGATTGAAGAGCTCCAGCGCCAACATTAAAAATGATCCCTGAGTCCTCGAAAGTCTAAGTGTGGTGGTGAGTCGCACATCTTTGTTCATACCTTACAATGTTATCCTTTACATGCACAAGGGAGTCAATTTCATACTGACTATAGACGGTCAATATGTTAAGAGCCGAGAACAGTACGTGGTCTGCAGTGATCAATTCTTCCCACAGATGACAAAATCCTAACCGCCTTCTTTTGCAGCAGCAATATTCTTCTCGTCCCTACCGCATGACCCCACAGTAGATTTCCATTAGGTGTTGTGTGTCCCAAGTGCGTTAGTTGGGAAAAACAATACCTGTGCCCTTTACAAGATCCAGGAGTTTTTCCCTATACTAACATTTTATCACCTGGTTGCTTGCAGCCAAACAGAGCCCTTCTCCTTGCCCCTAGTCTCTTGCAATCCAGTGTGATATGCTTGGCAGTCTCTTCAGACTGATTGGTCCTCGTGACCTACGTGAGTTCCATTCCAGGCTCTTTCCGCTGAGGGAAGAGTCACCAAATTGCCTCTAGGGCGCCTGGTGACTGGCCATCCTTGACTCAGCCTCTTCACCCACATTTGTGCCTGGAGTTTCACCCATCTATGGTCTTTTAGGTTTTTTCTTTTAGCCCCTCAAAAACTTTACAGGGTCAAAAGCTTCATCTCCCAAGTAGTTTTGCCTGAATGACCGCCCTTCTTTGATCAGTGGTAAGGTTTGGTCTCTCCACCCGCAAACTGTTCGGTTCCTCTATTGCATCCTCAGGCATTCCTGCGGATTCTTGCTTTCCTAGACTTCTGAGAAGCTCACAAACAGCTTGGGAAGTGGATTCGACCCAGACAGAGCCCCGCATGTCTAGGCAAGGCTAAACACTACAGGAGGGCGCCTGCAGGCACCGTTAGAGACACTATATAAAAGGACCACCCATCAGCACGGTGCTCATCACACCTAAGAACCTTATACCTTATACCTGCTTCTTCATCCATTACCCACACTTGTTGGATCAATGGCGTCATTTAATGCAGACTTCAAGAAGAAGTAAGAATATGGCCAAGGAAGGCCGACAGGTAGAAAAAGAAAGAAATAATGGCAGACAGCTAAGTCAATGAAAAAAGTGCCATTCTAGAAATGAAAAGTTCCAAAGCATAAGGAGAAGAAGGGCTTTTGAAAGGGGTCCCTTCTAGTCGCCTCTTACGACAAGCGGGGATACTGTGGGTGTATTCTGGTTTTCTACAAATTCTTGCGTCTGATGTTCGACTTAGAGCTCCCCCCACACACAGGGGTAGACACTAGACAGTAATAAACTATACTATAGTACTTTTTGAATAACTAAGTAAATTAGTATATTCAATAAGCAGAAGTCATTAACTTACACACATAATTACCACCATAACTTATTTTGATGAGGATTTTCTTTAATAATTGGAGACGAATTTGAGAATTCTTGGTTAAGGTTGAAACATAGTAGAACGGCGAAGTTAGAGTATCAGAATTCAGAAAAGGTAGCTGAGGGTGTTAATAATATAGCCTAATGCATGTATCTAGATGGTTCTCCGCTTCCTTCTACATTATACCCCAACTTTGCCGCCTACCATTTGCTCTGATAAAATTGAATATTGTGACGGTGCCTTCTATCTTTGTCTTTGTCTCACAACAATATGTTTTGATCTTTGAGCTTGCCATTCACTATCCGATGTGTTGTCCAACTTGATGTCCATCAATTCAACGTCGGAACGTGAATGATGTAGTTGTGGGTGGGAAAAATGCTGTCGGAAGTCTGGTGAACTGTTGAAGTGACTTGTCCGACCACGCAAGGTCAGCCGACTAGTCACGTTCGATTTGGAACGAGAGTGGAGATGTTTGACTAACCAGCCGGAGCGTGAGTGGTGAAAGATCCTACGTGGTGAACCAACGTACTTTGACCAAATTGTCGGATAGTGAATGGCTTGCTTTAGTCAAGCCAGCTTTAAGCGGCCAGGTTAGCAGAGTGTACAAATACACTAAAGCAGCCTGCATATAGAGACAACAGCTTCCACTAGCTGTCGAGGGAACTCGGAATTGGAAACTCCAATGTACATTTGCCGAGTAAGGTCGCCAAAATCTGGAGTTTGGCCGACAGAATCTGGCGACCCGGCTGGTGACACTCAGCGCAATAAGACACAATTCCCCAAAACTTGCTTAGACGCTTAGTTGCCGAGACTGGTGACTTCATAATACCGGCGCACCCTTGTCTGCTAGCAGCGCTGCCTGGTCGTGGGTTTGAATCCCGCCGGTAGCATGAATGCTTAATCATCTCTCCCCATCACCCACTTACAAACAAACAGCTCAACTGAATAAGAACTACTTATCCATATTATTTCAAAAGTGAGAAGTTATTTATTCTATTCATTAGGAGTTAGGTATATTTTGTAACCTATATTATTTCAAATTTGAGGAGTTAGTTTTAATTTTAATTATTTATCATTCAAAGGAAAAAGTCTCATGAAGATAGTTTTAATTTTAATTATTTCTCATCCACAGGAAAATGTCTCATGAAGATCCTGAACTTGTGAGACATCTTCAAGGTCACAAAGGAGAAATTACTTCTCTCACATTTGATAAAGATAATAGATTTCTCGTTACATCGAGTATTGACAAGAGTCTCATGCTATGGAAACTCAATCAGAATGGTGCTTTGAGGTAAGTAGGTAAACTTGAACAAGTTTAAGGAATTGTTATATTCGTATAACAAATATGACGTTTATAATATTATAAGTTGTTTTCGATCTGTTACACTTGTATGAAGCTCAAACATCGATATATTTTTAATCTGTGATGTGTATATTCTCTAAACTATCACATAAAATAAGAAGAATCTCTTATTCAATATTGAGTCTGTACTACTGTGCATTCTTTCCATTCACTCAAATAATAATATATTTCATTTTTCAGTTATTAAAAACAATATAAAAATATGAAGTACCCTTTTATTTAAAACTTTATAACATATGTTTATGTTTCAATTTAAATTAATGGTATTTCATGGTTTTTTTATAGTTTTTAATCATTTTAATAAATTAGCCTATACAAGTGAGTGATTTCATTTTTCAGGTTTTTGGGCCATAAAGATGATGTACTCGACGTGTCTTTTTCACCAACGGGCAAACTTTTGGCGTCCTGTTCAAGAGATAGAACTGTACGATTTTGGGTGCCAAAAGTGCGAGGTGTGTGCAGTAATTTCAAAGCGCACACTTCTACAATACGATCGATTCAGTTTTCGTCTGACGGCAGACATGTCGTTACAGCCTCCGACGATAAAATGATCAAAATCTGGGATGTTTCCAGAAAGAGGTAAGTTGAAATTTCTGGTAGATTTTTCTAAATTTATAAAACGTACTCCCGCTTCTAATAGCCAGTTGAAACTTGCTAACATTAGGGCTCAACTTACACTTACGCGACTCGAGTCGCGAAGAGACTGCGACTCTAATCGACGCAGCATGTGTTTTCAAATGGTGACACTCAGATCAGTCGATTCTAGTCACAGCAGAATTAGATCATTTTAAATATGACAATAATACGAATTAGATAAGGCAATATATTCATAATAATTATTATAACATTTGTTACATGCAAATTAGTGACGAATTAGATCTCATATTTCTAATAAAGTATGATTAGAAAATAGAGTAGCATAGAACTGAATTAGGGACAATGAGCGAAAAAGTCGTAAGGGCGAGGAACTGTACGATTCGAGTCGAGGTAGTGTGAGTTGAGCCTAAGTCTCGGATTATTTGAGTTTTAATAACAAGTACAGAGTGTTTCAGAGAAACGGGAAATTTTGAAAGTTGAATAATTTCAAGTACAACAAATCTATAAAAAACGGTTTTAATATAATTCAATAGTAAAAATAATGTCATTTTAGAATAAATAATACCGTAAAATTTATTTTTTGAAGATGACATCTTGCAGGTATGTTCCTTTTCTACGCAAACATTCCTGTAGTCTCTTCATCACATTGTCCATGCATGGTTTGACGTAACATTACAACTGGAATCTCTGAAATCGCTAATCGAATCTTGGCTTTCAATTCTGCAACAACGAAAGAAGTGAAAGCCAAGATTCGAGAAGTGATTTTAAATTCCAGTTGTAATGTTACATCAAACCATGCATGGACAATGTAATGAAGAGACTACAGGATTGTTTGCGTAGAAAAGGAATATACCTGCAAGATGTCATCTTCAAAAAAATAAATGTTACGGTATTATTTATTCTAAAATGGCATTATTTTTACTATTGAATGATATGAAAAACTTCATTTAAAGATTTGTTTTTCTTGAAATTATTCAACTTTCAAAATTTCCCGTTTCTCTGAAACACTCTGCATAATCTGACATCGCCGATTTCTCACCGACATTAAATCCATAAAGTCCTCCGATTGACTAATTATCAGGACTTTCTGGGTGCCGTGTCGGTGAGAAATTGGCGAGTGCGAAAACTGCTAATAGATGTCATATGTTTAGATGGAATGCTAGCATGAAAGTGATAATGTTATAGCAGTTTCGTAATTGAAATCTAAAAGGTCATGTCGAGTGCATGTCAGATTTAATAGATGGTCATCTGTTCCACCAAGCTCGGTCAAGACATTGGAACAAGTTCAAATCAAGCACGGTTGACAAGGAGTGTATTGGAATATATTCACTGGATTACTAGGTGATAGTTACTGCCGATAATTATTCCATTGTACCTATCTAGAACGAGCTTGGTGAAAGCGGGCCTAAGAGTTGCCAATCTGTATCCAAGTTGTGCGGACTTTCTATGAAGCAAGTTCATTTACATTGCATTTAAAACAATACTGTATATTGTTATGAAGAGGATCAAGGTTTTCCACTTGCCATATGGCAGCTCAACCCATGTTGGCTGTTGCTGCTAAAGCTTAAATTCAATTTTTTTTTTTTTTTTAAGTAGTTCAACCTAGTTTAGGTTTGAAAGGAAATTCTTGTACACTATAAAAAGCTCTATCAACTAAATATTTTTTCATTTGTTTTTTGAAAATCTTCAAATCATCATTACTTTTCAAGATTTGAGGTAGCTTGTTATAAAATTTCCTACCAATATATCTGGTTTTTGTTCAAATAACCTACTATTGTGACCCATTATATGATAATCTGCTCTGTTTCGCGTATTATACTCATGAACATCTGAATTCTGGATCACACCACTCGTTTTCACATGCATTACAACTTCATATACATACAAAGATGGCACAGTTAATAGACCAAGCTTTTTAAATAAAGGCCTACAAGAGTCTAACCTATTCACTTTCTCTATACATCTGAGTGCCTTCTTTTGAATCTTAAACACTCTGTCCATATTTTGTTGAGATGAATTACCCCATACTAAAATAGCATACCTAATATGAGATAGTATAAGTCCATGGTAAGCAGTTAACAGTAGTTTTTTATCATTCAGCCTAGCAAGCTGCCGCAGGACAAATACCCAGATGATATCTTATTACATATCCTCTCAATGTAAGGATGCCATGTTAATTTCCTGTCCAATAAAATTCCCAAGAATGCTACTTTCTCTTCTTGGTCCAATTCATTTTCCTCTACAAACACATTTATTTCTCTATCCTCTACTGAATTATATTTACTTTTGAATTGTAGGAATTGACATTTCTTACTATTTATTGTTAATTGCCTTTGCTTCAAGAATTGGACAATTGACTGTACTCCAGTAAAAGCATTTATTTCTAGACTATCTAATAAATAATTGTTAAAGATAAGCGATGTGTCATCAGCAAACAACAGAGCTCTGTGATCTTTTAACTCTTTTGGTAATTGGTTCACATACAACAGAAACAGTAAGGGACCCAGAATTGAGCCTTGAGGTACTCCAGCCTGGACCTCCAGTTTTTGAGATTTAATTTTTACTATTTCATTCCCATCCACCTTGGTAAGCTCAACACACTGGTTTCTACCTATGAGATATGATTCAAACCATTTTAGTTCTATACCATTCACACCTACAGTTTTTAGTATTTCCAATAATATTCTATGGTTCACACAATCAAAAGCTTTGGATAAATCAAGAAATATTGCGGCTGCCTTCTCACCTGAATCTATTATATCTATTAGTCTTTCAACAAGGGATACTATTGCAGTCTTAGTAGATTTCCCTTTCTGGAACCCATGCTGTTCATCACATATGAAATTAATTTCTTCCAGGTGCATCAATAACCTATTTAAAACTACTCTTTCAAAAATTTTACTTATTACATTTAGAATACTAATGGGTCTATAATTTTCAACTCTCTCAGAATCACCGCTCTTGAAAATTGGCAAAATTTTTCCTTGTTTCAGATCATCGGGAAAATACCCTGCTCTAGTGAAGTATTAAGGAGATGCAATAAAGGGTCCAGTAATTCATTTTCACATTCTTTTAAAATTTTGCTTGAGACCCCATCCAATCCTACTGTTTTTTTGTTATTCAAATTTTTTATTATTCTTGACAACTCATCTCTTGATAATGGATGAAATTTAAATACCTTTTCAATTGGCTCAGCATTTAATTTAGTTGTATTATAAGTATTAGTGCTCAGTGACTTTTGGAGATTATATGCAACCTGTTGATAATATTTATTGAAAAAGTTACAAATGTCTATACTATCATCCATATAATTTCCATGTTCATCGATTATCCTAGGGACATTAGTAACTGTATCTTTTTGAGCTGCTCTCCTATTTCTATTAATTCCCTCCCAAACAGCAGAGTTAAAATTGGTACTAGTTGTTAATATTTCAGCTGTTTTCTTACACTTAGCTTTCCTCACTTCTTTTGCATAGTTTTTCTTTAGACATTTGTATTTGACTTCACTCGGAACATCCCTCACTAATTTAAATTCCTCATAAGCTTCCCTAACAATATTCTTTGAGTAAGAATATCTTCAGTTATCCATTCATCTACTTTGTTTAATTTACTTTTTACTTTGACTTTTTTTATCGGACAGCATACACTAATGTGAAATCTTAGAGTATCAATGAATTGCTTATATTTGTAATTTAGGTTACAACTGTTATAGACACTACTCCAATTTTCTTGAAGCAGTTCCTGCTTCAAACAATTTATATTTCCTAGCTCATATTGCTGAATTTCTTTCACAAAAGTTTTTTTTCTGCTTGGATTCTGGCCCTGCAACTTAACATCTAAAATTTGATAGTTATGATCTGATAGATCTGAGCTCCCTAACCTGACATTACAACCTTCTATATTTGTGAGGATATTATCAATAATTGTCTGTGAAGTTCGAGTTACTCTTGTATATTCGTGTACCTTAATTTCTAAATTATTCATATTAATAATATCTCTAATATCCTCTGTCATTTTATCCTGCCTGGCAAAATCGGTATTGAAATCTCCTACTACTATAACATTTGTGAAACGAGCGGTTGTAATTTCCAAAAGTGTATGGAGCAGCTCACAAAATTTTCACGTCTGTACTCTCAGCTGAATCTGCTATTGTACTGCTGGAGAGGAGTCCAGTCAGTACTTTTGTCTCTGTCAAGAAACTGCACCTCACAACCGACATCAGTCGGAGGTTGGAAGGAACAGGAGTTTTGTCGAACTATAGGATGCCTCTTGTCAGTAGCCTGTTGACTTCGCTCAGGAGGATTGGAGGGGAACAATTCAGTTAGATACAAGTTATCATCTCTCCAGAATTGGAGGGGAACAATTCAGTTAGATACAAGTTATCATCTCTCCAGAATTGGAGGGGAACAATTCCATTGCGTGTATGGAGTCCTGGTTGATTTCAAACATCCTGTCGCAATTCTGCAGCTTTCATTGAGAGCCAAGTAAAATTTCTATTTTATGCAATACATGAATGTTATATACAATATGTGCAATACAATATCCTGTATATAGTATATTACATTTTTTTACTTCAATAGTAATGATAATTTCTATTATTATCAACTAGCAGGTAACCTGTGCTAACTGTAAAAGTTGGACCACTGGGAAAGAAAATGCAAGAGACAAGGATGAGGTAGTTTGGGCATGTACAGCGACGGGAGGAGGATTATGTTGGACGAAGAGTGCAGGATTTGGTTTTGGATGGTGTGAGAGGACGAGGTAGACCTAGGATGAGGTGGGGAGATAGAATAGCGGCTGACTTGCGGGAGAGGAGAGAGGAAGCATTGGATAGGGCTTTGTGGAGAGGCAGGCTAAGAGGAAGGAATGCCGACCCCATTTAAATGGGATAAGACACAGCCAAAGAAGAAGAAGGTAACCTGTGCTCCTCAAGGGTCTAATTGAAAACTTGACAAACTGAAATTTTGAAGAATTGAAAATAGGCCTATAATCATTCTTGGTAAATAAAGATCTATATGCAAAATTTCAAGTTAATCAGTCCAGTAGTTAAGACGTGAAGATGCTTCATTCGTGAATTTCCTATCCCGTACGTGTGTGTATAAGCCAGTTCTTTCCTTTATTATTATTATTATTATTATTATTATTATTATTATTATTATTATTATTATTATTATATTATTATTATTATTATTATTATTATTATTATTATTTTATTATTATTATTATTATATTATTATTATTATTATTATTTTATTATTATTATTATTATTATTATTATTATTATTATTATTATTATTATTATTATTATTATTATGCGTCAAATTCCCTTTTATGGAAATCGCCAAGTATTCACTTTGTATGCCTTACTAGATCCTTATTTCTTCGATTCTCCCATTTTTTTTCTTTCTGGCTGATATAGTCTCTCTTCTTTCTTGGGAAAAGACCACATTCCTCCTCTTAATTTCCACTGGACGTGGAAACACGTTTGCAACATTCCTTCTCAATTGGGTTCTGTCAAATATTATGCAATCATCAATTCCTGCATCAGATAAGTCCTTCTGTACATTTTTAATCCAATTTCCCCCCTTTATCCAATTTCTTTCCTTTATTATATTATAGATTATAATAATTCTTAAATATTGATGAAATTTTTATTGTATCAAACTTGATTTCAGAAAAAATAGTTCATCAATCATTTTTTTTCAATAACCATTTTATAATTTACTTTCACCTTGCAGGTTCGTATCCTCATTTGTAGGACATAGCAACTGGGTGAGGTGTGCAAGATATTCTCCAGATGGTCAAACTGTAGTCTCCTGCTCTGAAGATAAGACTGTCAAAGTTTGGGACTCCAAAAGCCATGAAATCGCCCATACATTCAACTTAATGAGAGGTACAATCATGCCAAGTGATGAATGATTCTCAGAATTTATAACCGTCCATTTCACAGGCTGTGATTGGTTCTGGTAATTTATGTAGTTCTGCCCAAAATCGAATTTACAGAATAGTAACTTAGGCGATATATTGTTAATTCTACATGACCCATCTAAATGAAGTAGTGGTCAAGTGGTGAATTGAACATTACTGTCCAAATTGATAGTGATGAATGATTCTCAGAATTTATAACCGTCCATTTCACAGGTTGTGATTGATGCTGGTAATTTATTATGTAGTTTTGCCCAAAATCTGAATTTACAGAATAGTAACTTAGGCAATATATTGTTAATTCTACATGATTAATCTGAATGAAGTAGTGGTCAAGTGGTGGATTGAACATTACTGTCCAAATTTCGCTACATCGACAAGTAAAAAGTATTCTATCCTATTCTAGAGTAACAACTTATGTATAGTATTCAGGAACACTAGGATGTTAAGTAGACTCACTCTAAAATGAGCTGTCAATAACATGCATCTTCAAATAACTATAAGAATGTACTGTTATCCATTTATTTCATTTATCATTTTTACTAGATTATTTTATTATTATTTACAACATATTTTGAGTTTCAGGTAGTTTGTAAATCTACTTTTTATTTAATTAGTTTCTGCTGTGACACATCGATTTCTATCTTTACTTTATCGTACTACAATACTTGTCTACAATCAACATGTTCAATGATTTATTTCAGCCAATAAAATACATTAAGTACATTAGGCTAGGTCAATTTACAGTCAAGTCATATTATCACAATAACAAATATATATCAACTTAAATTATATTACAGAATGCACTAAATTTAGTTTTTGGAAATATAATACATGCAAAATACTCAAATTGCAAAATACATGCAAATACTTGAATGGAATTTATTTTTCATTTTTATAGACACGATATAAATAGATTGAAAACACTTGAAAACTTTAAAAAAAATTTAAAAATGTTTTATTGTTCAATAAAAATGAAAAATAAATTCCATTCAAGTTCAATTCTACAATTCCTTCCTCCAATTTTAGTCTAATTCTTTTTTGATTTCTAATTTAAATCTCCTCTTTTCTATCAATCCATAAGCTACACCTTTCCTTATTCATTACTCACTCAAATCTTAAATATCCCGTTTGTAACCGCCACCTAAATACCCCATAATGTCTCCTGAATCTGTACCCTTTTTCTCTCCATCCGTCTGCACCGCGTAATCTGTGGTTTCTGCTGCTACAATTGGGGCTCCGTGCATACTCTGTGGTCACACAACCGTTGGATTCAAAACTGCAGTCTTCTCGGTTGAGAAAGGAGACACAGTCTCCGAAAATTTCCCCCATTTCTAATGTAAGTTTTTAAGTTTTTTCAATCTATTTATATCGTGTCTCCTGTTTTAAAGTGTCTTCTGTTGTGTGCTATATATATATATATATATTATATATATATATATATATATATATTATATATTTTTTTTTTTTTTTTGAAGACTGTCATCACTTCACCGGATGAACAGTGGCTTACAATGATCAATCCTTCCAGTCCTCACCACAACTCTAACCGCTCGCTTCCGCAGCAACAGAACCCTATCCACACTGGTCGCATGTCCCCATAGGATTGTTCCATAGGCTGTATGGCTCTGAAAAAAGGCAAAGTATGCCTGGCGCACAAAAGTGTCAGGCACACAATCCACAAGCCTCCTCAACAAGAACACAACCCTACTGAGCCTGATGCGTAGTTGATCTATAATGAGTCTCCCACGTCAATTTACTGTCTACGGAAAACCCCAACAGTTTCACAGTATCTGTGGTGGAATTCTGGGGATTGAGACTGAAGACTAGCTCCTGAGTCTTATCATTATTGAGGGCCAGTCTATTTGCACCAAACCTCTGGGAAGCAATATCATACAGCTCTCTAACAACCAAATTGGCAGACTCGATACTATCATTCTCAGCAAATGTTTGTCATTAGATTTTTGAACTCCATAATGTTTGATCATTATTGATTGGTATCAATGAAATTGCTTCTGCTGACGAAGCAATTAGCATCAGAATGTAGGAAATTACATCCTAAACTTTTTATAAGATTTGTTCGAACAATATTCTTTTCGTAGGTTATTTCTATTGTCTAGGTAGAGTGAAGGTTGCTTCGATGATTGTGAAATGTGAATAATAGTTGATTGTTTCAGGATATGGTGTTCACGTTGCCTATCATCCGAATGGTTGGTGTGTGGGTGTTGCTATGTCGAACGGTGTTGTGAAAATCTTCGATACCAGGCACAAAAACCTGCTGCAACTCTATGACGATCACTCAGATACAGTGGCTCGTCTATCATTTCATCCCTCTGGTGAATACCTGATGACAGCTTCCCACGACTCGTCAATTAAAGTAAGAAATACGGCAATTCGTTGTTTCAGTTTCTTAAGTATCCCTTTTTATTATGCTTCTTGCATCCCAATCGGCATCTTTCCGACTCGTCTATTAAAGTAAGAAATACGGCAATTCGTTGTCTCAGTTTCTTAAGTATCCCTTTTTATTATGCTTCTTGCATCCCAATCGCCATCTTTCCGACTCGTCTATTAAAGTAAGAAATACGGCAATTCGTTGTCTCAGTTTCTTAAGTATCCTTTTTATTATGCTTCTCGCATCCCAATCGCCATCTTTCCTTGTTTATCCAGTCTCCTTCAAAGAGACCTCTATTCTCAATTTCGATTTCTCCGTTGGTTGAATTTCTGATTTATATACTTAACCTTTATATTGTTTTTTTTTCTTTACGGCTACTTTTAACATGAATAAAAATATTAATCTGAGTACCCTTATAAATTATTTTGTCATTAAAAAATAATTTATAAGGGTACTGAGATTAATATTTTTTCCTCCACCTACTGTCTTAAGTACTTCCTTTACTCCCTGAAACATAATACTAAAGTGTCACTTTTTCGCTCTCGGTACTAAAAAACGGAAAAACTCCCTAGGGAGGAAGAGAGACTCCATTTAAATAACATGGGAAGCATCTCTATTTTAAAAACTTACATTGTAATAGGTAAGAAGGTCTAAGCTCAGATGAGGAAGCATATAGAGTAGTCAGTCATTGAGCCAACTAAATTCAATACCTCAACCAGATTTGATCAACATAATGAAATATATGTCTGTATGCTAAAATTATTACAAACTTTATATCACTATACTAATATTTTTTATATTCCATGCTATTCAAAATACCAGCCAACGAATATTCCTTATTAACTAATCAAATTTGAAACGGGAACTTCATCATAGCTGTAGTTGTGGTGGCCATTTTTGTTAGAACTTTTGCCGACAGATAGCGCTGTTGGCGGAGAACTGTGATAACAAGCCAACTGTTTCTGTTTACTTTTTAGATTATGTTGTAACACATTGTTTGGTCACGTACATTTTTAAAAATTATTTTATTTGCAGTTTTTATAAAAATGTAGGTGGAGGAAAAATGTTGTGTATATCACGAGTGAAAAATGTTTTTTCCTCCACCTACTGTCTAAAGTACTTACTTTACTAAAGTGTCACTTTTTCGCTCTCGGTAGTAAAAAACAGAAAAACTCCCTAGGGAGGAAAAGTGACTCCATTTAAATAACATGGGAAGCATCTCTATTTTAAAACTTATATTTGTAATAGGTTAGAAGGTCTAAGCTCAGATGAGAAAGCATAATAGAGGTGTCTGTCATTGAGTCAACTGAATTCAATACCACAACCAGAAATTTGATCAACTCATGAAATATATGTTTGTATGATATATTCTTAATATTAGTAGACGATAAAAATTTATACAATTTTAAAAATATTTTATTCTATTCAAAATACCAGCCAACAAATATTTTTGATCTGCAATTCAAATCTGAACCGCGTGATCTGGAGTCAGCCATTTTTGGTAGACGCCCATCTGATATAATTGTTACAACTTTTGCCGATAGATAGCACAATCGGCAGTGCCAATCAGACGACCGGTTTCTAGGTCTCAGATTTTAGGTTATGTTGTTAGGAAACATTGTCACCAATACGTAAGTTATTAAAATGATATTATTTGCAGTTTCTATAAAAAAAAGTAGATGGAGGAAAAATGTTGTGTACATCACGAGCGAAAAATACGTTTTCTCCCTCGGGAAAATTGTTCAAACTTTTTCCCACAGGGAGAAAAAGTCGTACTTTTCACTCTAGATATACAAATAACTATTTCTCCCTCAGGAAAATTGTTGCCCTCGGCTTCGCCTCGGGCTTCAAACTTTTCCCTCAGGGAGAAAAAACAGCACTTTTCACTCTAGATATACAAATAACTATTATTTGCCGCTTATACTTCATTTATCTTCTATTCATTATTGAAATATAAGAATAATCATCATTTTAATCCCCCTAATTTTATTATAATATATGTCATCTCAAGTTGTAAACTATTGATGCGAAACTGTAGTGAGGTCCACGCTATAATGACAGTGATGAAAGATAGGGGAAAAACGTCGCCGATCCTCTGTCTTGTCAATGCCTTCTATAGACGGTAGCTGATACAGGTTTATTTATGTAATATTAACTGTTCATTCTCGTTTAAAATAATCAATTATATTTTATAAGGCAAGAGATTATATTTTTCAATAATTTCATAATGGATTAATGAATATTTTGTCAATTAATTATTAATTCTACATTGTTAAAAGACGATCTGGCAACAGAGCAAAGCGAGTAAGAGATAGCGCTATCAGCTTTGTTGTTGAATAATAGACAAGGATAGCAATACCATTGCTAATTAAACACTGTCATTATAACGTGAACCTCACTATAGTGTTTGGTATGTGCTTTGTGTTGCATACAATTCATAAATCTCCATTCGTTGAATTTCTTATTTTTATACTTACTCCTTATCCTGCATTTATCTTCTATTCATTATTGAAATATAAGAATAATCATCATTTTAATCCCCCCAATTATATGTCATCTTCTTAGAAGGAAATATTTCTACTATTCATTGTAGAAATACTTCCTTCTTAGAAGATGACATATAATTTGGGGGATTAAAATTATGATTATTCTTATATTTCAATAATAAAACAATTATTAGTATTAGTACAGTATTACTAGTGGCGTACTAGTAGAAATACTTCCTTCTTAGAAGTAATAGAATTAGCCTATGTCTCACACACTAATATTTAAAAAGATAAATTTCAGTGACATTAGTCTCATTTCATTGAAACAAACTTTCATTCTGTGTCCATTTTTTGAAAAACTTTCAACTGTTACCTGGCTGAAGTTAAACTATGTCAAAAGTGAAGCTCTATCTAAAATATTCCTTTGAATTTTACAATAATTTTCGCAGGTCTGAAAAAAGAATGATTTATCAAGCATAATGTTACCTTAGGGCGCTGACAGACTGGTCGAAAAATAGTCATCCGCAACGAACCGGAATGATTTGCTAATAACCGTGAAATAGGAGAAATCGCTTTGGGTTTTCACATTGTTCATTCTTAGACCCAGCAACTTTTCGATTTTTTACAAAAAATATTATTATTTGTGGTCTTAGAAACAAAATTCAAACTTCTATGGAATCAGTGAGTTGATTAGATTATTATAACATTTCAAAAAATTAAATATCTCGATTAACGATTGGATTTTTTTAATATAGGGAAACAATAAGCAGGCAAAAAAAGTCTAGTGACCCTCCAAAAGGTGTAAGGAATGGGTTCCGGTGACTAAACTCTACCAGTGTGAACGTTTGCAATCAGAAGATTATGCGCCATTACTATTGCTCTCCTCTGCAAATAGGACAGGTTCTATTTTCTGGCAAGATTTTTTTATCACCGTTGACAGTCTGAAGACTTACATTTAAAAAGCACATGTCTCATCTTTTTGGGAAGTATCGGCCGACGAAAAAATCAACAGTGTGAAGCCAGCCTTACCAATTATTGTTCTGTATCCTTCAATTCAGTCTCTACAGATTTTACATTAATTTGTACGAGATACAGAACATTTTTGTAAAACTTTTTTTTGGACAAAATTGAAACTTACTGTAATATGATTTCCAGGTGCTGGATTTAATGGAAGGAAGGGCAATATATACGATTGAAGGTCACAAGGGTGCCATCACATGCGTGGCTTTCAATGACGGTGGAGACCAATTCGCTTCTGGTTCTGTTGACAATCAGGTAAATAAACGTTTCCAGTATCATTTTCAAGAAATTTATTGTGAACCCCTATTTATAACTGAAACAGATGCTTCTATAATACGTGTGCTTTATACAGGTGATTAAAAAAGGACTTTACAACTTTGAATATTCATATAAATCTTATTAAACAGCACAGCTGGTTTCGATGTTGTTTTAAACGAAAACACTTCAAGTTTTTTTACTTTAAACTAAATATGTTCTATGTGACTTCCGTTGGTTATCCTGCAGACATCCCATCGATAGTCGATTTCTTTCCAGACTCGCACTAGCATTTCAGGCGTAACTTGGAATATCGGTATGGTTTCAAATGCTAACGTTTTTTAAATACTCGCCAAACTGTCGATTGTGGGAGCTCTCGAGATGCACGCCGGGTCTTGACAAAACTTTGTCTCACTTGCTCAACGACTTCGTCAGATGTGCTTGGACGACCTGAGGATTTTGTATGTTTTACTGAACACCCTCCCTATTTCTAAAACACATTTATGCCACTCATAAATTGTAGAACTACTAAGAGGATCTTTAGTGTACTTGGTACAAAAATTACGCTGAAATGTTGTCACAGACTTCGATTCTTCAAACCAAAACACACAACTAGCACGCTCGGGTCCAGTGAAGGCAGCCATCTTTGACGTAACTGCCGCTAGCGCTTGTGCGGTGCAACCAAAACCAGCTGTGTACCTTGTTTAATAAGATTTATATGAATTTTCAAAGTTGTAAAGTCCTTTATGAATCACCCGGTATTATATTATATTCAATATTTGTGTATGGATGATATCTTTATATTTGTGCACTGTTCAATGAAAATCACGACTGTCAGGGTAATTCAATTTCAATGAATGTTTTGTAGAAAAATCGCAGGTTTGGGTAAAGAAAGAATTAATTACCGAGCATAATGATACATTACCAATACAGTATCTACAGATTTTACATTACAATCTAATGTACCTTAATAAAGATACGGTTCTATTGGGGTTGTCTTATTCTTCTTTAGGTACCATCTCCATTACGGAGGTTGGCTACCATCATGACAATTCTTATTTTGTTGACTGCTGCTCGGAAGAGGCCGTGTGACGTGCAGTTGAATGCCTCCCTCAGGTTTCTCAACCAACACATTATTCTAATTCTCTTCAAATGAACTGATTATAATATTGTGAATTAGTGAAAATGATTCTTTATGTCATTAAAATTTCACACAAAACATTGTAAGACCTGATTGGAATCCTCATTGGATGATTCGAAAAATGTATATCCTTATAATTTTGACAGTTATCTTGAAGATAAAGTCCCACTGAGCGCTTACCAACAAATTTACCTTGTATTATGAGGTACAGAATTACGTACTTTTAGGTCCTCTCATAATGCGCCCTAAGGCTCAACTCACACTTACACGACTCTAGTCGGAAGCATGTGTTTTCAAATGGTGACGTCGCGGAGACTAGAAAATCAACTGGTCTGAGTGTCACCATTTGGAAACACATGCTCTCGACTAGAGTCGAGTCTCTTCTCGACCTGAATTGCGTAAGTGTGAGTTGAGCCAAAGTATTTCAACTTCCTGATCTTAATTTCACGCACAATATCCAGTTGTTTACCCATACGTCTGAGAACCTCTGCATTTGTGACTATCTGTCCAAGATATACGGAGCATATGCCGGTAGGTCTAGCCTCACATACCTTATTCAGTGTCCATGCTTCTAACCCATACAAAAGAACAGGGAACACATAGCTCTTTAAGAGGCGGGTCCTGACCTCAAGAGACAAATCACAAGCCGACAGACAGAAGAGGTCTCATTTTTACAAATGCAGCTCTAACCTTCTCAATTCACTAACTCATCTTGATCTCTGGCATGTGACTTGCATTGCAGCAAACGCGGGTACCCAAAAAGTTATAATTGGGTTGTCTAATGTAGCCTAACCCCCTGTTGGTTGGGGAAGCTTTGAGTCGAACATCGTACTCAAGAATGTGTTGAAAACCAGAACTCACCCACAGTATCCATGCTTGTCGTAGGAGGCGACTAAAAGGGACCCCAAAGCAACTCCAGAAGTTGCCTTGCCTTCAAACCCCATCAGGGTAGTGTCGTAGGGGCAAAAAGAAAAACCCAAGAGACCAGAGATGGGTGAAACTCCAGGCACAAATGTGGGTCAAGAGGCTGAGTCAAGGGTGGCCGGTCGCCCTAGAGGCAACTTGGCTGCCCCTTCCTCAGCGGAAGGACCTTCAAAGAAGGCCAGGAGTGGAACTCACGTAGGTCACGAGGACTAATCAGTCTGAAGAGACTGCCAAGCATATCACACTCGATTGCGACAAACAACCAGGTGATGAATGGGATGTTAGTATAGGAAAAACTCCTGGTTCTTATAAAGGACACAGGTATTGGTTTGCCTAACTAACATACTACTTGGGAACACAATAAGCTTCGGTTGACGTGTGGTGTTCTTTGAAACTTTGGATCTTTGAATCCGTACCTCCAAAAACAATAAACAGTAATATAGCCTTATTGTAAAATGAAACTATAATATAAATTAATGTATTTCTTCATCTTTTGCCGTCAATAAGTTTATGTTTCTGGACTCGGAACTGTAATTTGTAAATGACAGTACAGTAATTATGTTCATGTTAATGAGTTTTGATGTTTTCGTAGTATTTTGAACTCAGACATTTGTTTCTTCAATGTTTCCAACTTTTTACAAATGAAATAGATTTAACTTTATAGTGAAAATTGAATTTAAACTTTGAATCGAACAAGAAACCAAGTTTACTTATAAAATAGAATTATAGTACCCTTTGAAATTAATAAAATAATAGAATAATATTATAATACAAATTATAACTACTAGTTTCGGTGACGACTATAACCTGACGATGGTGTAAACACTGAAACTAGTAGCTATAATTTGCATTCTTATTATATTACTTTATTAATTTTAAAGGGTACTATAATTCTATTTTATAAATAAAAGAAAGTAGCCCTGAATTCATACATTTTAACAAGAAACCAAGTATTTCCTAAAAGTCTTCAAAATTCCTTGTAAATTTCTGATGTATTATAATATTTTTTGTATCGTATTTCATCTCTGTGTTGCAGGTATTTCTTTGGAAGACAAATTTTGATCAACAGAAATTTACAAGAGAACCGAAACATACACAGCGAAATAATAATAGTTCAAGTAAACCTGATGATTCACGCCGATTGTCATTTGTGGCTGACAAGCGAACCACTCAACCTGAAATTACAGTAAGTTCATTGTTAGTTATTTTTACTTTCCTTGCCCTACTACCATAGGTAAGGAAAGTATTGCTTTCCAAAAAAAATTAAGGTACCCCAATTTCAAGTTTTCTATACGTTTCAAGGTCCCCTGAGTCCAAAAACATGATTTTTGGGTATTGGTCTGTGTGTGTGTATGTGTGTGTGTGTGTATGTGTGTGTGTTTGTGTGTATGTGTGTGTGTGTGTGTGTATGTCTGTGAACACGATAACTCCATTCCTAATTAACCGATCGACTTGAAATTTTAAACTTAAGGTCCCTATACCATGAGGACCCGACAATAAGAAATTCAATAAAATTCAATTTAAGATGGCGGAAAAAATGGCGGATAATTACTAAAAAACCATGTTTTTCTCGAAAATGGCTCTAACGATTTTCTTCAAATTTATATCATGGATAGCTATTTATAAGCCCTATCAACTAGCATAAGTCTCATTTCTGGTAAAATTTCAGGAGCTCCGTAATATTCTTGAGAAAAATGGCGGAAAATGACTAAAAAACCATGTTTTTCACGGTTTTCTCGAAAACGGCTCCAACGATTTTCTTCAAATTTATACCATGGATAGCTATTTTTAAGCCCTATCAACTGGCATAAGTTTCATTTTGGGGAAAATTTCAGGAGCTCCGTAATATTCTTGAGAAAAATGGCGGATAATGACTAAAAATCCATGTTTTTCACCGTTTTCTCGAAAACTGCTCTAACGATTTACTTCAAATTCATACCATGAATAGATATTCATAAGCACTATCAACTGGCATGAGTCTCATTTCTGGGAAAATTCCATGAGCTCCGTAATATTCTTGAGAAAAATGGCGGATAATGACCAAAAACCAGGTTTTTCACGGTTTTCTCGAAAACGGCTCTAACGATTTTCTTCAAATTCAAGCCATGGGTAGCTATTCATAAGTCCTATCAAATGACATGAGTTTTTCCTTGGAAAATTGCAGGAGCACCGTAATATTCTTGAGAAAAATGGCGGATAATTACTAAAAAACCATGTTTTTCACGATTTTTTCAAAATAACTTGACCGATTTTTTTCAAATTCATACTCTGTATAGTTATTTATCAGCTCTATTAACTGGCATGAGTCTCCTTTCTGGGAAACTAATGGGGGGTCCACCTCATCCTTGAGAAATGGACTTTGTAACCCTCCTTCTCGTGCATGAGGTAGGTAGGTAGAGCAGTTCATAAAAAGAACACATAGTCGAGATATTAATTTCATCTGTAGAACAGCTGTTTTGACGACTTTAAAAAAATGACGACTAAAAAATCATTGAATTTCACAATTTACACAAAGGAAAAAGTACTCTGAAAACAATTATATATACACATATACAAAAGTCTGATCGTAGTTTCGAAATATGAGCAAGGAAAGTTGTGTGAGTGTACCACACCAGATTTTTTCTTACATTGTCCAAATCTATAAATTGTTTCATCCATGTACATATTTTATATTTTATTAATTATACAATATTATATTGTTTTATTCCTTTTTTGTTCCTTTATGATTCATTTATTAATATGTGCCCAAGTATACAGTGTCATACACTTATAATTTTCTTTGTTCTCCATATTCGTTCTCCAAATATTGTTGATGAGTGAGTTGATTTTCAGAGATCTTACCTTCTTTCATTTTAATCAGACGTGCAGTCTCTTCATCTGTTTTGAATTAGTCTTATACTTTCTTGTTTCATTTTGATGACACTTATATCCATGACTAAGAAAGTAGTACTCTACTGTAAGAGTAAAACACGAATGTAGATAGTAGGTAATAATAATAATATTATCGAGTGACCTGGCTGGCTCAGTTCTGGTGTCAGAGTTTTCAGGTCGCACCTGATCAATTTCAGGGTCTCTTACAGAACCTAACTACTGTTATTAGGCAGCTGGGACCGACAGCTTGACGTGAATATCCGAAACACGGGGGTTGCGAAGTTTTAAGTTTTGTGTAAAAAGTGTATTCAGAGAGTCAAAACCGTAATAATCATGCACTGTATACATAAACGTTGATTTCAAATAAGTTGTTACTAGGTGCTAGTTTTATACATAAACGAAGTTTTCCCTTTGAGGGAATTATTCCCAGGAGTGGCCAATTTTTACCGAAAATGCTTGGACTATATCACATTCATCTCTAATATTTTATGAAGGGAAATTAATACAAATCTTACAAATTTCCACACTATTATTTCAGTGTTTAGTAACAAATATTTGATCGCTCTACAGGTAACAAACGTTGACTGCCTGGATGAAAACGAACTAAGCAGAACATACATAGCAGAAGAATTTCAAGAAATCGGCGATACTGTTAGAAATAATAAATCTGTCGATAAAGGTATGTCATCTCATCAATACTGGGTAATGTAATAATTCTGTCTAATCTTCTATATCTATCATATCAATGGTCTAGCTATGGCCTTGATATACAAGAATGAAGTGGCACTGATTCATCATTCATCGAATAATCACCATTTTCTAGAATCTCTTATTTTATCTCAAAATATTTGTATATTTCATTCCAGATTCAAGTTATTTACTTCTTGTTGTAATAATGGTACTCTTCGAGACAATATTTTAATTTATGGAAAATGTTAGTAGCTCGTATTCATGAAAGTAGAACATTCTGTGACGATGAGATATTTGCTGCTCATTTACATGTTGTAAGCTCATTACACCTCTTATCTGTTAGGTTTATCTACTTTTATATATCGTGACATAGTTGAAACAGTTTTTGACGTTTTTGGAGCATTTCAAGTCCATGTTTATCTATTAAATACCTCTGTGATTCCATGAGTTATATCCTGCTCATTTTCATGTTACTTTTTGTTATTGTTTCCACAGATGTAAATCGAAATAGCACAGAAAAAGATAAAGCCAAGTGGAATGAGGAGGAATCAGAAGACAAGAAAGTGACGGTAAGTAATTGGGCTGTTGTGTACATTCAAAACAGAATCAATCCAAAATAAATTCAATCAACTTTTTATTTGATCCCTCAAATTACTAGGATATACTACTAGTTGCACTAGATAGTAAAAGGATGAGAACAAATATTTGTTTTGAGTGTTATATGATTTAAAATTCTCTGGAATTGTCAGAAGTTTCAAATAAAAGTAACCAGAACATTCGTCAGTTCCGTATCTGATGAATCACAAAGATCTATCACAGAAAGAGCTCCAGCAACTAGTGTGTCAAGCTTCCTATAAATCCATCATAATAACGGTATTGCTTGGTAGGTAGACTCTACCATAGTGATTCAGTTTGACAAGGCATAATAGTCTCCTATATATTGTTTGAGATTAATAAGTGTTGTTTTTACACTGGGGATAATGATTTTTAATAATATTATTATGCCTTAGACTGCTGCCTCTGAGCAGTCACTCTGGTAAAACCGCTTGGTAGGTTAAGTGGAAGAGGGGACTCTTATTGCCTCAACTTCGCCCACATCACTCTCGTAATGCTGTAAAGTACAAATAAAATACATTTATCTATCTATATATCTTGTCACTCTCCCTTGGGGATTGGAGCCCAGGGGAAGGATATTCAAGACTTTCTGTAAGGGCCTTAAACTTAATTTTATAAACCTTAGCTGGCTCAAAAAAGTCCATTCTTTCAGAAAGTTGATTTGCACTTCCAAGGCCTCTTTCTACTGGTAAGGTGCAGCTTCGTATCATTATAACACCGTTTCAAAACGTTTTATGGTACTATATTTTGAAAAACTATTCTTTTACAGATGAAAGACGTTCTAACTGCCCTAAAAAACATTGAGAATCAGATGAAAGCAGCTGAAGAGAAGAACCAACTTTCTATGCAAGTATTGGAATTAAGGCTTTTGAAATTGGAAACCGAAATTAGTCATCTGAAAAATAAAACGTAAACTTGATTCTGTAACAAAACCAACCACTAGACATCGACTAAACTTTGAAATCCTTATTTCAAAGAAGTTATCTAAAACTGAATATTCATTGAAACTTGCTAATAATTATTGTCAAAAGAAATTGATTTAATTATTCTGATCATTATGAGCAAGTTTTTTTGTCTTGGATGTAAATTTAAAACTCTGGAGCTATACTATTAACTGTCAATTAAGCCTAACAAAGAAATGTTCGTTTTTGAGAAAAATATATTTATTTTATACATTTAAATTTGTACTAAGTTTTAATTTAAATTTTAATGATCCTCAATTCTTTAGAACTCTCCTTTATTACTCCTGGTTTATTTCAATAACTTTTTCACTGACAATATTTTTTTTAGAAGAACTTGAAGATTCTGGTTTTAGGGCTTGTGGAAGTGGAACAGTATATACGAGAGAAAAGAACAAGGAAATGTTCTCTAATCATCCAAGAAACTGCAAAAGAGGGACTGGCTAGTTAGAAAACTAGTCAGATGGAAATATAGACTGTGTGAATTGATTTTTATTCTTTTAACAAATTATTGCTACTTTTGAAACTGTAAACAATGAAATTTCCACCCTTTCACCAATCCTCACATTAAATATGATAACATTATTATCAGCAGTTAACATTAATAGGCAGTTATTTAAAAATATATTTGTTAAATATTACAATTTGTTCGTCCATTCATTTCTTTCTCGAGTATATCAGCAAGATTTCAAAATCCCTCAGGACTTAATCCAGTGTTTTTAATTGAAAATTAATTTCCAAGTCTATTTGAAAACTCAAATTATTAATCAATCATTTTTATTATATGAATGAAAAAAGTTTGATATGGGTACCGTAGGCTACTGTATAAAATAAATCTGAATAAATTGTGTGTCAATGTAATTTGATTTCTGCACCTTTTAAAAGATGATATGGGAAAATTCTGAAAATATGAGTATTCTCAAGTGATTGCTATACGTTCTAAAAACGCTTACACACATGAGGAAGGCAGGAAGAATCTGAGGGGGTCCTCAGCCTGAAGAATAAGTAATCCTGTCGGGACATGTGCCAGATGTAAAGGGTTCTCTTCCAAAAAAAGAGCATTATCCTTGCTAGTAGAGCTTTTCAGATAGAAACGTTTTGACGTTCCTGTTGGGGGTGAATGTGATCGCGTCCGAGTTAATCTCACGTGCTCCCTGGATATCTCCGCAATCAAAAGATACAAAACGACTCTTGACGTTTTATTGAATGGAGAGAACTAAAAGATCACTACGTGGCGAGACTATTTCGAAACCACATCGGTTCTTTTCAGTACAAAATATTGTAAATTCATAGCTATAATAAACGTCATGCTAATAACTTTTAGAATGGAATAAGGATACCGAGATTAACTATAGGATAATAATGTTTTCTTTACTCTGTCCTTTGAGCCTCCACGTACTATATAGGTTGGGTAGTACTTACCTACAATATTATTTTATTTTTATTGCGGATGATAACCACGACATAAGCTTTTTTTGTGCGTGGGTAATGGGAAGTACGAGGGTGAATTATGAGATGATTAAACGTCCATGCCTAATCGATGGGATTCGAACCCGTGACCAGGTAGCAATTAGCGGACTGGAGGGTGCAACGCCATAGTCAACTCGGCTATCTGGCCAGCAACGATTGAAAGATAAAATATAATAGCTACACATCAGCCCATGTAAATTGAGGAATGTACTATGTGGAAAATATTACTTTCCCTACAGCTACCTCGGAAAGTGGCCATTCCTGCACTGATTACAGAACGCAAAGAATCACTTTTCCGCTCTAGTGCGGGAAATTTTTTTTCTGCACTCCAGATTTGCAACATGGCAACACAAAATAGTTAGTAGGTTATATGGAGCACCAGTGCAGCAAAATCAAAATGAAGTTGGTAACAGTGACTGTTGTGCACGTTATAATAATATTAAGGACAACGAGGACAGCCACCACATGAGTGACAGCCGCCCCTTCATTCATTTACTACTACATTATTCAATTTGACAATAAATTAAGGTTTTTATTAATAATAAAATTACACAGAAAAACATTTGATGCATTTCAGGCAATTTTACCCATAATTACTCACTTTTCATATTCAATGGTAACTGTAGGAAAAATTTAATGTGAAATACGTGCGCAAAGTTCCTCTGCTACACTCAACAAACCATGCCTAAATCGCCTACGGCTAGGGCGTAAACGTTTCTTTCGGTGCAGCAAACTGTCACTTTGCGCACTAGTTGCACAAATAACTATATCAGTGCTGAGGAGAGTATAGAATTGACAGACTGTCTGGCCACTCAATAATATTATACTCATTTTTACGGTGAGCCTTTTTTAAAAGACAGTAATTACTCATTAATGGCTAAATAGGTCTGGTATCCCCAGTCTTTGATGACATAAAGTAAGTATGAAGTATTATATAATTTGTTTAACTTGAAATTCTTCAATATGACATCGAATTGATCAGATAAAAGTTTTACATAAATTCTATCAGGGTCTTCAGTTTGAATTTTAGCGCCCTTACAGTCACTGCCTTTTTAAGTTGAACTCCAAACACTATTTTGAGAAATAAACTTATCTGTTATTAATTTGAACTATGAGAAGTGAAAATTTATCATTTCATAGGGTTAAAAATTACAATCACAATATTTCAATACTTTCCCCATATTTTAATGAAAAAAAGTTCTTAAATTCAGATAATGAAAGGAACACGAAAGTTCATCAGCTGTTTAGTTTTGATCACAAGTCAGCTGACAACCGTCTGTAGAAGAGATGCCACAGATTAGAACTGTCTACTGAAATAACCACTGAACTTATTATTTTTGATAACAATATAGGTAGAAAATAGACTTTGATCTGACAGTAATATTGTTTCATTAATATGTTTTATGGAAAATCCTTTTGAGTAACTCAATTTGTAAAACGTGAGTATTTGAATGATTATTGGTCTTACTCTAATGGATATAACAACATACCAATATTTTAAAAAATCAATTGCCATGCAATTCATCCTTATATATAATTTCTAAATAATAGGTTATGCTTGTTTCTTGTATCACAATTTACTAATTTTATTTTAGTCCAAATGTTTCTATATTATTTGGGATTGCTATAAAGTTTATCTTCATCAATTTGATGACCTAAACAATCAGACAGTTTGGTAGTAAAACACTATTAAAAGCATGCTAATACTAAATCGCCTTGAATGTTTTCCATGTTCAAGGTATAATTTAAACTGTTTATAATTCTGTCTAGCTATGTATAAGGACTTTAATTTAACAAAGAACTACCCGATAAGTCTACTAAAAAGTTTGATCGGTCTGTCTCCATGCTACTTTCAATACTTTACGCATAGGATAATACGAATTTTTTCTCAAAGAAACTGAAGATGTTTTTTTACTTCTTGGTAATATTATATGCAACTTGAACTGGTAAACTTGATTATAAAACAAAGAGTTTGTCAGATTTGAATTAATTTGTTCTTGCCTTACAAAGATTCAATATCAACCTGAAATCTATTTTCAATGTAAGTTGTATTTTATCATCCTACACACAGTCTATGAACAGTATATCTTGGCATCATTGATGTTTTCTCCATATCAAAACTTATCAGGCCGCCTTCCACCTCCTTTACTGTGAGAGGTCAGATTAATGCTCACAGAACAAGAAGTACAGTAGGACAATTATCAACATACCCTGATATAGACGTGAGGATTGTTTCCCTGCACTGGCAATGAAGAAGTATAATGAAATGCCTGTTTCTCATCAGACTGCACGGTATAACAGTTTCAAAAACATAATTACACAGTGGCTTATTGACAATAGTTAGAGAGAGAGGATTTTTTAAACGATAACGTAAGCAACCTATCCGCAACACCTCCTGATATTGCCAAACAATTAAAAATAGTTGTTATTCTATTTTTAACAATGTTAGTCAAATATTGATTATTCAGTGTTTATGTTTATGACGCACTATGATAAATAATCTGATAATCACGGCGCAATCGCGCTTCCAGTGGGAGAAAAGTATCAGGTAAGTAAGTAATCTATCCAGGAATGCCTGCGCATTGTTCAAGGAATTGAAAAATTGTAGGTGCATCTAAATAGGACAATGTAATCATTATATAACCACTTTTTATAAAAAGATCTATTAATAAAAAGTTGTTAAAAACAAACCATCTTTATAATGTACAAACACATAAATAAAATGGTTAAAGAAGGTGTAATAATGTTACCCTGACAACTTTTAGGAGTTGCCGGAACGCTTGGGACATGTTGCTTTATCCAGTCTAGGAGGGGACAAACGTACATATACATAGCATAAACACTTTCTGATCCACAATCGATATTTCGGTCAGGTGCTTCAAAGTACTGGCATGACCTTCTATCCATTACCATGTGGGCAACGCCTACCACTTTTCCGTCACAAATTATCCCTCCACCAGAATCCCCAAAGCATGCTCCTTGTCCTGCTTTTGATGCCAAGCAAACTAGCCTTCTTAATCTAAAGTTTTTGACAATACACGGACATGATCCTTGTCCATGGAATGCTTTTACCTGTAGAAACCGCAACTCTCCACTAGTTTTATTCTCGGTGAGTCCAAAACCAGCTATTGTGCAAGTCCTTTCTCCTTTAGAAGGCCATTCATCATCGCTCAGGCTGATATTTTTCACTTTTCCTTCAGTAAAATTGAATGGCTTTTCAACTTTCACTAATGCCAAATCTTGTTTAGCAATCTGTGTAGAGTAATCTGAATGCACAACTATTTGTGCTATCTTACGTACTTGTCCTTCGCCCATAGATTTCTTCACAAATCCAGCTCTGATTGAAAAGTCGCCATCTTTCTCTTGCACACAGTGTGCTGCCGTTATCACCCATCTGTCGTCAATTATGGTTCCTGTGCAAATTCCTTTTCCTTTATGCTCCAATTGAACTTGATATGGAAATTGTCCGGGACTGGCCAAAGCACCCCCAAATACTCTTCGCTCGCAGTAGACAAACAAAGGAAGTGAAGTGCTACAAATAGTCAAGAGAACAAGGAATTTCATTGTTTTTGAAAATAATAATATTGAGAATTTCACATATTAACCTAATTTAAAACTCCAGTCGACTTAATTTGAATTTTAACCATAAAACTACGGTGACTATGGTAACGATTTAATTTTATTCATCTTTATGGCCTAAATCATATGTATATACATTTTCAGTATGCACATAGGATGGATAAGGATGGATGCGTGTGCATTTCATCAGCTGATTACATGTTTAATAAGCATAGCATCAACTGACAAAGGGCATACTATCTGATCGATGGTTCAGCCTTGAAGAATTTATAGTAACCTATAGCTGCATTTACACCAAAGTTACTAGTAGTTCTGTAAACAGTAGACCTCACGCAGTATTCTCATCCACAAGTATCTGATTGAAACTATAGACCTTATGGAAATACAGCAATAGACTGGCTTCTCCACACATCTGTGTAATCACTTGTCAGCTGATTTATGATGAATAATTCTATAGTCTGATTTTTACTCCAATATTGGCGTATGAAGGAGGCTCCTTTTCCCTTTTATATTATCCTTGAAATGCAAAATTCCCAAAAACCTTGTATATACGTCGACGCGCAATTAAAAAAGGAATATACCTGTCAAATTTCATGAAAATCTATTACCGCGTTTCGCCGTAAATGCGCAACATAAAAACATAATATAAACATTTAAACATTAAGAGAAATGCCAAACTGTCGACTTTAATCTTAGACCTCACTTCGTTCGGTCAATTAACAAAATGTTAATAACTTAATCCTTATAGTTTCTATTAGATTAAACGGAACTTGACAAACACATATGCTCATCATGTGTATGATAAGTTATGTTCAATCTAATAGAATCTATAAAGATTAAGTTATTAACATTTTGTTAATAGCTTTGCATAGCAACTTAACATTTTGTTAATAACTCTGGTGTAAACGCAGCTTATCAATAATACCATGAATAATATTCTTCACCCTATGAGATTTTCTATATACAATTAATGCAGATTAAATTTTATTATTCGAAAGTAATTTGTGTTTTCAAGATTGGATACTTTTAAGTGTTCAAATTTGAGTTTGCATAAAGATGTAACATGGAGATGTTTTATTTCTCCAAATAAAATCAACATAATTACAGTATCTACAATATTCTATTATGAAAATACTGACTCATCCCTGAAAATCTTTTTTGCAAAATCTTTTTTTGCAAAATTATGTTTTATAGCATGTTTTGTAAAAAATCTCAATAACTACGGCTGATGAAAACTTATCAGGAAATAAAGTATAAAAATGTACCTTCTATTGCATTTGTATTGAAGGCCTGTAGTTTTGTTTTAAACATGAATTATTTGGTTCGTGTAGGAGTAGACTGCATGTCTCCAATGAGTAGTTATGACCCCAAAATACTCCTTTAAAATTGAGTCATTTCATACAACTAATCAAAATCATTCAGTGTCACCACAATTTTATACAAACTAAACCTCTCTACGCATAAATGGAGTCGGCTGATTCTCCTTTCTGTGAGTGTGGAGCAGTCCAGACTGTACAACGTGTAGACTGTAGGGCCTAAGGCACATCGTGGAGAAGTGCCCTAGAACAGCCTATCTGTGTGCCTTCTGATGGCTACACCGGCATAAATAGCCTATACAAAGTATGCCTTCGATTCCAGGGGAATAAAAAAAGATTAACCTTTTTATACTTTATAGTTTATTTATTTCTGGACTGAAAAGTGGACTCAAATCAATTCAAGTGGATAGCATAACCTATAATTATAATTATTATTTAACGAAAATCCTAAATAAATGCTGTAAATCACCCCGAAGACTTCTGCTACTGCAGACATTGACAACAGAGTTAACAGCTAAATGGAAATTCGATGAGAACTACTATCCAAAAATTAGTTGCCAGCCCGGGAATCGAACCCGGTACCTCCCAATTGCCAGTCAGGAATGCTTACCCTTACACCAAACTGACAATCCCTGGATAGCAGCGCTCATTTTATATGAAGCCATAGTTGGCTGGTTTGGCTAATGTATATTAATAAGCATTTAAATAAATGCATTCTCTATTTAATTCCATCTGTGACCTATAATTTTTATTCATTCATAACTCTACCTTCATTGTATTATCATTCATCCCATCATCATCACCTAGGCTTAAAATTCTTCTAGAAAGTCGCCTTTGTAAAATAATAAATATAATATGTTCTATTCGTTTTATGTATGTTTTCTCATGTAAGATTTTTTAATTTTTGGGAAGAAAACTTATGTGTATACTGTGCTATACGCTGAATTAATAAATATTTAAACTATAAGGAACAAATATACATCATCAATCAAATTATTTTCAAAGAAACATAATATTCTTAGTTTAATCACAGTATTTCATTTTGTATGTTTGATTTTCAGTATAAGCTGCAACATGTCAGCTACAAACTTGGTGATACCTGTGGTTTTGTGGGGAAAGGCGGCGCCCACACACTGCATATCATGCATACACCTCTCACGTGATCAGAAGACTCTGATTACTGGATGCTACGATGGCCAGATTTGCCTTTGGCATGTCGATCCCGATACACTGAAGGTGAGTTGCCATTTTCAAGTATTACCAGAGACAAATAATACAAGGGGAATAAAAAGACAAAAAATGTTAAAACCACAGATTTTATTAAAATTAGAAAGACCGGTTCCGGTTGTTACACCATTGTGTAATAAACTGAGTTTATCAGAGATTGACAATGGTGTAACAACCTAAAGAGTTCTTTCTTCTAATAAAAGCTGTGGTTTTCGACAACTTTTTAGTCTTTTTATTTAATAGTAGCAGGTAACCCGTGCTCCGCAAGGGTCTATTTTATATTTGATTAACTGAAAACTTGTAATGAAATCTTGAAGAATTGAAAATAGGCTTTTAACCATCCTCGGTTGTCCCCTGTGGGTTGGGGGAGCTTTGAGTCTATCATCTTACTCAGGAATGTGTTGAAAACCAGAACTCACCCACAGTATCCATGCTTGTCGTAGGAGGCGACTAAAATGGACCTCAAGGCAACTCCAGAAGTTGCCTTGCCTACAAACCCACGGGATCTGCCACATCAGGGCAGTTTCGGAGGGGCAAAAAGAAAAATCCAAGAGACCAGAGATGGGTGAAACTCCAGGCACAAATGTAGGTCAAGAAGCTAAGTCGAGGGTGGCCAGGTGCCCTAGAGGCAATTTGGCGACCCCTCGTTCAGCGGAAGGACCTACAAAGAAGCCAGGAGTGGAACTCACGCTGTTCACGAGTTTGTGGGTGGAGAGACCAAAACTCACCATTGCTCTGAGAAGGGCGGCCATCCAGGCAAAACTTCTTGGGAGAGGTGAGGCTTCTAACTCTGCGGAGTCTCGGTGGGGCAAAAAGAAAAACCCAAGAGACCAGAGATGGGTGAAACTCCAGGCACAAATGTGGGTCAAGAGGCTGAGTAGAGGGTGGCCGGTCGCCGGGCGCCCTAGAGGCAGTTTGGCGTCTCCTCTCTCAGCGGAAGGACCTACATAAAGACCAGGAGTGGAACTTACGTAGGTCACGAGTTTTGGGTGGAGTGACAAAACCTCACCACTGCTCAAAGAAGGACGGCCATTTAGGCAAAACGTCTCGGGAGAGGTGAGGCTTCTGACGCTGCAAAGTTTTGGAGAAGCAAAAACAAAAACCCAAGAGACCAGAGATGGGTGAAACTCCAGGCACAAATGTGGGTCAACTTGGTCACCCCTTCCTCAGCGGTAGGACTTTCAAAGTAGGCCAGGAGTGGACCTACATAAAGACCAGGAGTGGAACTCACGTAGGTCACGAGTTTTGGGAAGAGTGACAAAACCTCACCACTGCTCAAAGAAGGACGGCCATTTAGGCAAAACGTATTGGGAGAGGTGAGGCTTCTGACGCTGCAAAGTTTTGGAGAAGCAAAAACAAAAACCCAAGAGACCAGGGATGGGTGAAACTTCAGGCACAAATGTGGGTCAACTTGGTCACCCCTTCCTCAGCGGTAGGACTTTCAAAGTAGGCCAGGAGTGGAACTCACGTAGGTCACGAGGACTAATCAGTCTGAAGAGACTGCCAAGCATATCACACTGAAGACATATCATAGGGAAGACTCCTGGTTCTTGTAAAAAACACAGGTATTGGTTTGTCTAACTAACATACTACTTGGGAACACAATAAGCTTCGGTTGACGTGTGGGGTTCTTTGAACCTTTGGATCCTTGAATCCGTCCCTTCAAAAACAGTAAACAATCCTCGGTTAATTAAGAATCTCTATGCAAAATTTAAAGTTGATCAGTCCAGTAGTTTAGACGTGATGATGCGTCAAACATAATTTTCCTATCCCGTACGTGTATAAGCCAGTGTTCTTTCCCTTATTATAGTATAAAGGAATAATTACCACAATCATATTCTCAACTACACAAAAAAAATCAGGTGTGGCGCACTCACACAACTTTCCTTGCCGTTATGAAAATTGATCACCTGACGCTAGTGTTCACGCGCATCTCAAGTCTACTATTGAAAGATCTGAGCCAGCTGGTGACAGGACAATAACGCTGGAGGCACACGAGGTCTGCTATCTCTTCATAGTTAAGTGAATGATTTTAATATAATCAACAGTTGCCAACTGTTTGCAATTGAATAATCACATTTACTCGAATTTCAAGCTTATTTTCAATTTTAGATGAAAATATATATTAAATATATTATATAAAATTTAGATTATATATTCAATTTTAGATTATTAATGTTACTGAACATTAATTGTAGAGATTTTCATGCTGAATCTTTTCCACTTGAAATTTTTTGTTCAAATTGTATCTGAAGCCTGATAATTGGGAATCTAAAATTAAACTTTGCATACAGGTATAAATTTGATCAAAATCGTTAAAGCCGTTTTCGAGAAAATCGCGAAAAACCCTGTCTTTGACAACATTTTCACCATTTTAGCCGCCATCTTGAATTGCATTTGATGGAAATTGTTGTGTCGGATCCTTATAGGGGAAGGACCTTAAGTTCCAAATTTCAAGTCATTCCGTTAATTGGGAGATGCGATATCGCGTACACAGACACACATACACTCATACACACACACATACAGACCGTACCAAAAACCACTTTTTTGGACTCAGGGGACCTTGAAACGTATAGAAATTTAAAAATTGGGGTACCTAAATTTTTTTTCGGAAAGAAATACTTTTCCTTACCTATGGTAATAGGACAAGGAAAGTAATAATACAAGTATTTAACGGTATCTAACGTGCAGAACGGTATCTCTACTCTATGTTATTACTTGTTTTCAAAGAATCTGATGAAACTCGAATAGAATATAGGCTATGCCAAGAAAATTAATAAACGTTTGAAATATTTTTTACAGATGACTCCCAGATGCCTGCTAGTGGGTCATACAGCTCCCATATTGTGCTTGGCCAAAGCCAGTGTTATTGTTGACAACAATTTTATCGTGAGCTCTTCTGAAAGTGGGTGAGTCTGGTTCAAAATATTCATTTATTCTGTATCATTCTCATCATTCCAATAAAGAGCTATAACTTTCTTCATAAGTTTAAATCTTATGTACCTTATGAATTTTGATTGATTCTTGAGGGTCATTCAACTTATGTTTTTATTCTAGTAAATTTCTTGTTCAGGTTATTTCAACTAATTCACATTATCTTATTTTTTCTTGATAAATGATTCCACCTAATAGTTATAGTAGGATGAATAAGGAGTAGCCTATCTTTAAACTTGGCTGACGGCATTTATTTTTTTATTGAAATAATTATACACAGATGATGAATCAGATTTGAAAGGGACAATAATGCTCTTAGATAGAATGTGTATGCTCTTAGATAGAATAGAAAGGATGCTTTATTATTCAAGTAAACACAATAAAATATATACAAACACACATTTACGGATTGATTAGACAATCGCCAGTCGGACCATAATATTTCTATTGAGTAAAGAAATTTGTGTTCTATTCTGACCAATCCAAAAACACATAATGGGCCATATGAATAAAGTTGAGAATTTGCTTATACTTCTATAATATGGAGCATATGCTTAATTTTCTATGAATAAACGTGAGCAAAACCTTTTGCACATGCTCATCAAAAAAATAGTTCGAGCATTTGCTCAAAAGTAAAAGCTTATGCTCAAAATTGTATGAATAAACTATAGCATTTGCTCAACTTTTGAAACAAATGCTTCAAAAAAGGTGAGTCTAGTCTGGAGCAGCTTTTCACCTTTTGCTCATAGTAAAATAGCTCAACTAATTCGTGTAAGAAGAAACTATAGCAGATACAATCACAACCAATAGTTGAGAACTATAACACTCTTTTTAGATTCAACCATGATATAATAGGTATCACCATTATTCCAACAAAAAAATAAATACAGAAGATACCTTTCCGATATAAAGATAGCCATCACAGAATAGGAAATAGGCATTTAAGAAGATGAGAGTTTAGACGATTATAAGAAGGCTATTGAGATTATACGATTTTGCTAAAGATTGTTATAGAGATGACATTTTTTCACACTATCATTTCAAAATTCAGAACTCAACTAACCTAAAACTCAATTCATGGATAGAGAACAGAGCAGACGACCAAACACAAGCGGTGTCTATACTTGCATATTTAGCGCTTTCGTGAGCTATAAAAACAAAGTAAGGCTACAAAGGCGAATCAGCTGATCAAAAATCTTTAAAATACGTGAGCATTCGCTCCAGAGTTCAGGAGCATAAGGTAAGAGTATAAGGTAAAGCTTATTCATATCAAAATGGGCAAATGCTTATGCTCCTACCTAATGATCATGAGCAAAACCTTATGCTCCATGCTCATGCTCATGAGCATATGCTCTGGTTTTATTCATATGGACCACTGAGTCTCCTGCCTCAAAGGAGTTCAGAATCTCCTGATCCAGCTTGTTAGTTATAATATTATTACTAAAGTGAACATAAAACCTCCTCATGTTTGCCGATGACGCCACCATCTATGCAAGGGGCAAGGCACCAGATCTGTCTAAAATGGTTGCAGCGGATATTCTTGAAGAAGCCAAGCCGTGGTTTACCAACAATGAGCTGATGCTGAATGAAATCAAAACACAAGAAACTACAAGCAATCTTGGACGGAGCCAGCTCAGTGGCCACACAGAGCTGTTGATAATGTTCAACATGATCTTCTATTGCACAAATTGAAATAATATGGTGTAAATGGGAAGGAATACTCATGGTTCCAGTCATATTTATCGGGGAGGCTCTATAGAGTGTCAATATCTGTTGGTAATGAAACATGCAACTCTTCTTGGTTACCTATGTCTCAGGGAGTACCGCAGGGTACAATATTGGGTCCCTTCTTATACCTGGTCTATGTTAATGACATCGAGAGTCACGTCAATTTCAAACTCTCTCTTTTTGCGGACGACACTACAGCTTTAATCACCAGTAGGAACAGTGAATGTTTGATAAGAGAGGCTGAGAGGTGTCTTGCTGAATTAGATTCGTGGTTTGTTCAGAATAGTCTTAGTTTGAACTAAAAAAAAAAACTAAAGTAATTCCCTTCAGTAGAGATTATAAAAGTTTTGGAATAAACTTGAATACTTGAAGTAGAGTTGAAACTTCTGATTCCACGACATTCTTGGGTCTGATGGTGGAGAGTGATTCGAAATGAAAGCTACATATTTCTCATGTCAATGGTAAATTAAATAGAGCCTTGTTTGCATTAAGAGTAATGGCTAGAGTAGGGAGTGAAAAAAACTGTTCTTTTTGTATATCACGCTTATTTTCTGTCAGTTATGAGATATGGAGCTATTTTTTGGGGAAAAGTATAGAGAATAATGGAATATTCATACTGAAGAAGAAAGCCATTAGGATAATTTATAAGATTAATACAATGCGCTCTTGCAGACCTTATTTTAAAGAAAAGAGATTGCTGACGGCTCCTGCTATTTATATATTAGATTTAGCAATCTTCGTTTTTAAAAATAGACGAATGTATGAGGAGAACCAGGTGAGTCATCCCCATAATACACGATTTAGAGGTTTTGTTTACCCACATCACAGACTAAGCCTGCTGGAGAGTGGCCCGTTTTATATGGGAATGAAAATATTTAATTCAATCCCATCTCACATAAGAGAAATTGATGGCTTGAAGGAGTTCAAAAAACACTCAGGGAATTCCTTATTGTATTGTGTCCGTACAGGTTAGCAGACTTCCTTGTTGAATAGTGTTTGATTGATGTATGTTATGTGGGATCTGTTGTGTTGAAATAGGAGGGATGGTAGATATTAGATTAAACTTTGACGTGTCATATACTGCGGGATCGTTGCTCCCGTAATGCAGTTCAGTAATTGTGACGAACAAGAAAAGTAAAGTAAAGTAAAGTAAAGCTGAAGGGTGTCACCTTAGATACCAGACTCTGCTGGAGTGGTCACATTGACAATGTCTGCTTGAAACTCTCCGGGGTGATAATTCTTCTCAGACGACTGTACCTCCGGAAGCATCTGATGGACGAATACTTTATCAAGTTCCATAGACTACGGATTCCAGCTGTGGGGACATGCACCTGGATGTAAAGAGGTACTACTCCTGCAGAAGAAAGCTCTCAGAATATTGGACTCAGCAGGCTACCTGGACCACTTTCGTCCCATCTTCATTAGGCTTAAAATATTCACCGTGTTCAACCAATATATCATGCTCTCCTTGTTTTATGCAAGAGATAACCATCACTTGCTGACAAGAAGAGCTGATAAACACTCTTACAACACAAGAGGAAAAGTGAAATTAGACGTTCCATTCTGCAGGCTGAGCAAGAAGAAGGATTTTTTCCCGGTGCTAGCGCTAAGGATGTACAACCTGATGCTCTACCTGATGAGATGAGGAGTCTCAGGAGCTTCAGGGCACGAATCAAGAATTGGTTAATGGAGACACCATTTTACTCTGTGGAGGAATATTTGGAGGCCAACAGAAACACCATCTGAACCTGTGATGATTTTACGGGCAAGGCCGTCTTGATAAAAGTTATAAAATTCTATTTTTTTAATGTTTTTATAAGTTTGATTAAGTGAAAAACGTAAATAAGTGTTTCATTTCTGACATAGGCTAGCCTATATGTCAATACTATGACAAGACCAAGTCAGGTCCACTTCCAGACACGACACAGTAAATCCAGATTTCTGGTCATGACTAAGGAGAGAAGTATGAAGTAAATGATAACGTAATATAACGTATTGTTATATAACGTAATATAACGTATAATATAACGTAATATAACGTATACGATAACCGTATATAACGTGAAATTGTTCATCTTATAGCCTACTTATTTAAAAAAACTTCTCACAGATATATTCACTGTTTTGATAATAAACAGTTCAGTAACTGTTATAAAAACACTTATTATTTATTTATTTTATTTATTTGCATATTACAACAGTGCGATAGTATCCCTCTAGCTGTGATTTCTGATATCACTTACATTTTATCAATTCCCCCCTTACATTTTTTCAGTTCTATTTTTCACTCCTTCTCAATAGTAGAACCAATATTCGCTATTTTTTTTTCTTCCAAGTAATTTTAAATCAGTCCAATTACCATAGTGAATTTTTTCAGGGAAATGTGCACTTGGGATCTGGTGGATGGGAAATGTCGAGAAGTAACCAAGCTCCCTTACGTCCATACAAACATGCAGGTCAGTTTTGAAAATTTTTATGCAGGTAATAGTGCACAGTTTACTCCACTGCTTCATGAAAATACTATAAACTCAGTTGTATTCTTGAAAATGTACTCTGGATTTGTTTTGAAAAATGTTGATACCTTTTAATAACTACTGTATTTGAAAAATTGTTCAATAAATTGATTTAGTCATGATTGAAGAGACTTGAAATGTTGTCAAAAATCCACTTTATTTAAATAAAAATTAACATTTTACAGGAGCATGCTTTCGTGTGTGCTCAGCTGATGATGTGTGAGCACACACGAAAGCATGCTCCTGTAAAATATTAATTTTTATTCAAATAAAGTGGATTTCTGACAACATTTCAAGTCTCTTCAATTATGGAAAAGTTCCTCATCAATATTCACGCTACAAACCTGATTTAGATATTCTATTGCATGCAAACTAGTCCAAGCATACGTTTATAACAGTCAGTTAAGAGAGATGTAGAGGCTAACTAAAAGAAAAAATCAATTTATTTCTTTCTTCATTCAAAAAAATAAATAACCAATCAAATACATCCCAAAAAGAAAATACAAGAAAGAAAAGACTGAAAGAAATGAGCTAGGAGGATTAATCTTGGTTTGATTAACTTGTTCACAGGCTTATCATATGAATGGCTGTGATGATATCCGACTCTTCTGTAATGGTTACTATGCGGAAGTGCTGGTGATGGATCCATTCAGCCTCGAAATACTATTCCAACTGTCTTCTAAAGTCAATCCGGATTGGATCAGTGCTCTGCATGTTTTGAGACCAGTTAAAAGGAAAGGTAAACATCTTTAAGAAGTATATATTTACTCATAAATAAGAAGAAGTTTTGGAATGTAGTCTGTTTCTTTGTCATTAAGTTGATTGTGAATGATGAATAAATAAATATGCATAACAAATTATCACATTTACAAATTGAACATTTGTTTGTTTTTTCAAGTGTAAATTGTTATTTTAATAAGTGATAGTAGCTTAACCTACATTTTTTTGATTTGAACTTGAGTATAAATTTGAGAAGGGAAGTTTTGGGCATAAGTATGTTGTACCTTCTCACATAAATGTAATAATAGTACATAACTGAATAAATAAATAAATAACTGTCCAAACAAATATAAAAACTTGATTGTGAAATAGCACTGGCAGTACGAGCTTCTTGAATATCAGAAACTCACTTAATATCTCTTTTTTGACTAGTATATGAATCGAAATTCGGGGAAGGAACAATTTTGGGCTGTGCCTGTTGGTCCTTCCCCAATCATTTTAATGTATTGTGTTTTGTGTGTCATTGAATAAATTAATCAATCAATAAATAAAAAATATGAAACTTAATGTATCGATGATGTGGTGCAGCTGATTCAATCGTGTTGGATGTATTTACATTGAAAAACACATTTTGCGATGGATAATATAGATCATGTGGAGCTCAAGAACTGTAAATTTATCGCACTCAAATTGTTTGTATTTTTCAGAGGATGTAGTGTTGGCATTAACTACCAATGGAACAGTGAAAGTGTGGACCCTGTCTGGTAGTGAATGCAAACAGAATGAGCCATTCTTCGAGAACGAAAGCAAGCAGATCCGTTGCTTAAATGCGCTTTCCATGAGCTGTTGTTCTCAAAACCAGCGTACTGTCCTCATAGTCTGTTCCAAATACTGGCAGGTAATTTATTCATGTAATCATTTGTTTTCCTTCTAAATTCTAGTTTTTAAACACATATTTTTTAAGGTTGTAAAATTCTAAAAAAATATGATTTGTAGAACCAAGTTGAAGAATGCTTTTGTCATATTTGTTTTATTGGAAATGAAGAAGAGTATCGAATGAAGCTCTATTTCAAAATACTGTAATTATGTTATTCTTTGAAATGATTCTTGGGTGAATTGAACCGACAACAACTACTGGTTTCATTAGCTACTGGTTGATTATCGTAGCATAGTGTTGATCTCGGCTGGTAGCTACTGGTCGATTATCGTAGTGTAGTGCTGATCTCGGCTAGGTGGAAATACATCATTGAAATATTGCAATACATTTTGAACAGTGAAAAAACTGATATTCAAATTCATTTTATTGAGCCAAAAAACATACTGGTCAAGTCAAAACAAAAACAATAAATGACAGAATGACAATGTATAATTAGAAATTTGAGCATATAACTATGGTAAGAACTCATACAACAGCAATACAGAATTCAAGTGTCATCACTAAAAATTCATCCACACTATAATATGCCTTATTCACTAAGTATGCATATCTTTTTCTCTTAAAATTTATTGATGGGGTATATAAACATTTTGGTAGCTTTTTAAACAGTCTCAAACCAATTACACTAGGACTTTTGTCAGAGAGAGACCAGATTAGAGAACAGGTTAATCTAAATCTCATTCTTATCTTCTAATTTTTGTTAGGGTTGACACTGTAGGGGTGAAAAAGCTATACAATTTCTTGCGATAGCACTCAATAAACTTATTGATAAGGCAACTGGGAAGTTCGCACTAACGTTAACAGTCACTCATAGCACAGTAGTCCGTAGATGCTTAAATTCTTAGCATTTTCAGTTCATTTGAGAAACTTGGATAATTATGAATTATTAATTTTTTTATATCTATAGTTTGATATCTGTATTTGAAATAATTGTGGAAACTATTTGTATTTAATTTGTGTCTGAATTATGTATGAATGTTTTTCAGATCTATGACGCGGGTGACTTTTCAGTGCTGTGCTCAGTGATATCGCCGAGAGGCGAGCGATGGATGGCCGGAGAGTTCCTCACTCCCGACCGAGTCCTAGTGTGGACGGACGAGGGAAAAGGTTATATGTACAAACTGCCCGCCAAGTAAGCACTCTCCCCCATTCAACAAGTGAAATAGACCTAACTTCCAACTTACTTCTACTTTTGTTACTCAACTGAATTACTAAATCATCACTGTCGTAGTTTAGGCTAGTTAGTCCTAGTTAGCTAGTTAGTCCGACTACGTCTATTTTTGTTACTCAACTGAATTACTAAATCATCACCGTCGTAGTTTAGGCTCCGTATTTTTAGAATCTGATTGAATAGTTGTAGACAATTTGAAGGATATTTTCTTACGATAGCATGGAATTGATAAGAAATCGATAAAATTGATCGATGAAAAGCAATTTCTTCAAAATTCAAAACCCGTAGAGAAGGTGATGGTAGGTGGCAGCTATGGTGGAAGACCCCCTTCCATTTTCATATTTGTTATGTGCACTTCTATAGTACTAGTTAGTACAAATTACCAAAAACTTCTAGAAAGTTCCTTTAATCATTTGTTTCATACTTCTTGAAAATCTTTCACGATATGGAATATTGATTACGAAAATAGCGTTAACATTTTTATTTTATTTATTTATTGTATGAAACACTATAATCATAATACAATTATGACATTGGAGTGAAAACTAGGCTGAGCCTGTACTATTTCTCTCAAAAATTTTGAAAAAAATGTTAATATTGTTCAAAAGTTAAGGTTATGTAATCACACACTGCTTTGTCACTTGATTTTCGGTCCAGGAATAATGATTTGAAAATTTTGAAGGTTGATGTTATACTCTAAATGAATCACAGAATGTAGCACAATAAATTGAAATTTTGAGAAATATTGCAATTATTTGAAAAATTTGAATACAAAATCAAAAATCTACTCATTACTCATTATTATTAACAGGTGAAAAGCTGTCTGTCTTAGGGCCATATGCTAACACTACGTTTAACGCTAAACCACGTTTACTGGTAGATATGGTTGCATTTATCATAATGTATTTCATACGGAGTTTAAACGAACAGCTGACATTTCTCCGTTTAAACCGAGTATCTGCATACGGTCCTTAATCCACAATCGATAGAAAAGGTGATGGTAGGTGTCAGTTATGGTGATTGACTGTGGTGGAAGATTCTTCTTCCTTCCCATGTTGGTCAATGTTGGACAAGAACTAATTATTAATAGCATTGACAAATTAAAAGTAGTTCCACAATCGATAAGGGAGGTGATGGTAGGTGTCAGTCCTGGTGGAAGACTTCCCTCATTTTTTTATTACACATATTTGCAATTTCGTAGTACAGTTCATTCAATACATCCAGGATTATCCTTCAATCAATTGTACAACACTCCTGAAAGATAGTGGAAGGCTGCTCCCTTTAATTAAAAGTTTAAAATGTACTCATTGACAAACTTGTGCGTGTGATCAGGAGGATCTTTTAGGTTCCATAAGACGTCTTTCTGAAATCTGAGTTGAAGCGAAGTATGGATTAAAAAAAACATTTGTACATAGATTCTAAAAATATCAATCTCGTGCACCTCGAAGCCAAAATTTCAATTTTCCTTCTAGATTTTTCAGAATTAATTTCGAAATTTCATCATACGATTTCATAAAAAATAACCCAATCATATGATCGAAATTAAAAAAGGAACATCAGCTGTTCTATTATTGCTTTCTACCTGATACCACTCAACCTCAATAATATTTTTTCGATAATTGATAAATATTTTTAATAATAATGATAATATTTTTATTATAAATATAATAATAGTATTATTTTGATAATTGATAAATATCTTTAATAATAATGATAGTATTTTTATTATTAATATAATAATAGTATTGTTTTGATAATATGAAATATATTGGCATATGCATATAAATAAATAAAAATAATTGACAATGGTTCATTGGTTCATTGTGGGAGAAACGTTTATTCAGCCCCTCCCATTCTACTCAAACAACACTTAACATAGGATCTAAACTGAGGTCCACGTTATAATGGCAATATTTTATTAACATTGGTGATATTTACTTTCATTGTCTATCATTCAACAAAGTAGATACCGCTATCGTTGTCTAGCTCCGCAACGTTGTCAGATTGTTTTTAACAATGTAAAAATATAATTTTTAATCAACAAAATATTTAATCTCAATCATGAAAATTTATTATTTAATAATTGAAAAATATATTTTCTTGACGATTAAAATACAATAAATTGATTATTATTCCAAACAAGAATGAACAGTTAATTTTACATTAGATCTACCAGTATCAGCTATCCTCTATAGAAGGCAGAAAATCAGCAACGCCTCTATCTTTCTCCTCTACCATTATAACGTGGACCTCACTATAGATGATACCCATTTTCAATTTTCATTGTCATTGTAATAATTGTATTTTGAATGATACAGACTACTTTACCTCAAATTAGCGTTGACATTCATTTTAGTATATTCATTTAATCATTCAATAAATTTTATTTATAAATAGAGGCGCAAATCACATACATTATGATTATGTATATTCGCTGTATGAATTGTAAAAAATTGCTGACAAATTTATAAACAGCACGAATAAATTAATAATGACGCTTTTTATCATTGAATAGGCAGACCTTTCAGCCATTAGAAAATGCTATTATTCAGCAATAAAAATCCTATAATATTTTCCATTTTTATTTCAAAAGTATAAACAACTATTTTTAGTTTTTTTCGATCGTGGTAGCAAGCTATTTTTTATTTGATTTTTCAATCTTATAATTTTTATTGCTACCTATATTATCGTCATTAAAATTCGATATAAATATAGATTATCTACTTTTTGAGTTACTTGTATTACTCAAGGCATAGGCGAAGCATTAGTGGTTTGCTATTAGACTCCTTACTCCCATGCCTTAACAATTTTTTTCATTTAATAGTTTGTTGTAAATGGATGCTATAAAAGCATGCAACTAGAGTATGTTGGTTTTTGTCTCATATTATAGTAGTATGTAATGCATTTTGTTTTGTTTATTGCTTGTAATATATTTTGGAAATAGTCTGACTGTTGCTATAAAATTAATTTTAATCACAATCTATTTATTATATTTTTTCAGTAGATGGGATGCTTGAGATAAATGACATTCATGTCCAAAAGTCTCCGCTCATATGACTATCAAATTAGTGGAGCTGACTTTTTATATTAAATATTGAAAATAATTAGAAGTTAGAAGAAGTTGTATCCATATTAGATGTGGTAGTTTAAAAAGTAACGAAGATATTTAATAAACGGGTGCAACGGGGATGGGATCTATTGTGTTAATACAGATTTACAGATGGAAATAAATTGGAAGTTGGATTTGTTCAAATGCTAATTAATGAATTATGATTATTAAACGAAAATCCCAATTAAATGCTGTAATCACCCCGAAGACTTATGCTACTGCTAATATTGACAACAGGGTAAACAGCTTGATGGAAATTCGATGAGCGCTACTATACAAAAATTATTTGTCAGCCCGGGAACTGACAAATGGGCTGACAATGTGGGGAAATTTTTGTATGGTAGCGCTCATCGAATTTCCATCTAGTTGTTTACCCGATTGTCAATATTTGCCGTAGCAGAAGTCTTCGGGGTGATTTACAGCATTTAATTGGGATTTTTGTTCAATAATAATTATTATTAATACAGATCAAAACTTGACTTTTGTTAGAGAGCTAACTGATGTAATTGAAGACAGCAATTGTTTTTGATGCGAGATCTAATTTTTGAAGTACTTCAGTTGATGAATTGACAGAAAATCAGTTCTGTATGAATTTACATTGTTCACGAAAATACGTGATTTGGAACAACAGTCAGGCTATTTGATTTTCAATCTCACTCCATTAATGTAATGTTTTATTTGCTTTGTTCTTTTGTCTTTGACAGCAAGCTGAAAGGGCGGACGCTTGAGAATTGGTATGCACTTACATAATTACAACACACATTTTGCGTTTTTGTGACATTATAATCATCTTTGACATCCATATGTAATCATATTGTATGGTAGCTCCAAAGTTTAATGCTAATGATTTTCTTTTGGTATTGTACACTTTTTATCGACGGTAAATTTCAGAAAAATAATTACTATGGAGCGCATAAGCCTACTGGTTGGTTATTCATTGACAATGAAATTTCATTTTGCGTAATCCACAGAAAGCATACAAAAATAGAATTCATTACATACATTACGAACCATTAACAATAAATTATTCTGAGAGATGGTTATTTGAGATCAAATCTTGAGGCGAAATTCCAGTATGCAATTCAAGAAATTTAATTCTACTCATGCAAGGATAAACACTATTGTGCACTGTTGTGCTTTGAAAGCTACGCAATGCAGGCTTCAAGTGATGTGAAAAAAGAACAACTTCAAATAATGAGTAGACTGCACCAAATTATTTTTCTTATATATTTAGATAAAATTATTGCATGGTAATCTATCATTACGCACATTGATTTTGGGTTTTTGAACAATTTAACGGTAACTTTTACAAAAAAGAATTCAAATAGTTTGTTAGAAATCACAAGTAATTCCCTCTCCAGGTAAACAACTTTGGGGGAAAGTCACTTGATTTGTGCACAAATGGGTTTCATATTTGGACATGATTTATTCATAAGTGGTCAATGGTTGTAGTGCCTTAATTCATTAACAAATAATTTGGCAAAATTTCTATAATATCATTTACCATTTGAGTCGAAAAGGTGATAGGGTGAATTCACTATTAACCTTTGCACAGGATTGGTCGGTATTTGATAAACTTTCGATTTCTCAAACTCTTATAAGAAATAATATGAATTATTTGATGATATGAACAACTTTGTGTTTATTGATATAGAAATAACTCAAAATAAGACTTAGAAAACAATAGTTTATCATGAGTAGATGAATTCTTTCCATTCTACAATAAAATTTGCTGCATTTAATCCTTATTTAAAAATTGGTTCATACAAGGGATCTTACAGTAAATAGTATTGAGTAATTGATGTCGATATGAATCATGAAATTAGTGTGATTTAAGTTTCTTTGAAAAAATTATTCCAATATAAAATTATTAAACAAAAGCGTCGTAAACTAAAAACTGCACGATCTCACTGCATGAATACTTGCATTGAGATAGATCTTTATTCATCTCGAAAAGTATATTCATTCATGCATCGATGAATGGCATGCTTTCAACAGTGAGTCAAATAAATATCTCGGAAATCTCTCCTAATAAATATTCATTCAAGATTGTAATTGTAAATAAAAATATATCTTAAATAGAATTTGAAGATATAAATAGTTATCATTTATGAAAAAAATGTTTAAATTAAAATTCTATTCCCCAACAGATAATAGTTAATTTAATCAATAAAAATCCAACACCAACAATAAAACATATTTAGATGTATTTTTTTAGGGCTACTTTTAATATAAATAAAAATATAAATGTCAGTACCCTTTTAAATTATTTTGTCACAACATATTTCGGACCATGATGTATATTATTATTTTTTATTCAGATGTATATTTCGCCATTGATAGTTATGTAAAAAAGGCGATCTTTTAAAATCTAGTAATGTAGTCAAGTTTGGATTTACTGCTAATTTTCTACAATAACCTACAGATTCTTAGATACTTGATGATTATAACAGTTTAAATAACTTGAATAAATTGTTTCTAAATTTGAATAATTTAAATTCGTTTTATCCATGGATTATGTTATAATATTCTAGTTGAGTTATTTTCATTACCCATCAGGCGCTGATGATACACCATTCCTCTATGGCATGTTAGCTGTTACCCCAGAAAAGGCAAGTATCACTTTATGACTCACAGCATATTCAAGTTATAAGTTTCTAATAGTCGCCTATGTTGAAATACCCTATGTGTTTTTTAAATAATGATGTGATTTTACTTTCCTTGCCCTATTACCATAGGTAAGGAAAGTATTGCTTTCCGAAAAAATTAAGGTACCCTAATTTCTAAATTACTGTAAGTTTCACTTTACGTTTTACTATACGTTCATGACTTGAAATTTGGAACTTGAGGTCCTTACAATATAAGGATCCGACACGAACAATTTCGATCAAATGCAATTCAAGATGGCGGCTAAAATGGCGAAAATGTTGTCAAAAACAGAGTTTTCCGCGATTTTCTCGAAAACGGCTCCAACGATTTTGATCAAATTCATACCTAATATAGTCATTGATAAGCTATATCAACTGCAACAAGTCCCATACCTGTAAAAAATTTAAGGAGCTCCGCCCCATCTATGCAAAGTTCGATTTTAGATTCTCAATTATCAGGCTTCAGATACGATTTAAACAAAAAAACCCAAGTGGAAAAGATTGAGTATGAAAATATCTACAATTAATGCTCAGTAACATTTTCACCTAAAATAGAAAATAAGCTCAAAATTCGAGAAAATGTGATTATTCAATGGCAAACTTTGGCAACTGTTGATTCTATAAAATCATTCACTATGAAGAGATAGCAGACCTCGTATGTCTCCAGCGTTATTGTCCTGTCAGCAGCTGGCTCAGATCTTAGAATAGTAAACTTGAGATGCGCGTGAACACTAGCGTCAGGTGATCAATTTTCATAACGGCAAGAAAAGTTGTGTGAGTGCGCCACACCAGATTTTTTAAATTTTTCAATGTGCTTTGAAATTGAAGAGATTAATGTTTGGTCACTTTCAAATACTTAAATTACGACATAGCAGTCTTATTTTTATGATTTAAATCTATTAGATTCACGTTTGTGGATCGCTTTCGGACGCTGATACAAATTCACGTTCGAAAGCGCTCCACAAACGTTAGTAGAATAATACTACTGAGGGTGAAGCCCACATAAGCTCTTAGGCTTGTTCGTGGGTAATGAGTGAGAGGGATGATTAATAATAATAATATCGAGTGACCTGGCTGGCTCAGGTCTGGTGTCAGTG